>NW_022611286.1:0-133665 GCF_004382195.2 Drosophila sechellia
CAACCTATGCAATTGCATTTATTACATGGCCTCCGGTCAAATTTCGCATTCTGTCCTTAGGAATATAGGATTCAGTGATTCACTCGTCTAACACTCCAAATCATTGAAAACACTTTTTAGATTGAAATATAGAAGTAAAAGCGCGATCTAAGGGCAGGTCTTTTCATTTTCCTTTTTCCCCCCCAAGATCCGCTCAGGATTCAACTTCAGAAGCAAAGCATCCAAGAATTACGTTCCACTAAGTTGCTGAATGCTCATTTCCAAACCTTCATTTTTTTCCATAATACGGAAAGTTTGCACTCCCACATTAGCGATGCTCGTTCCGATGGCCTAATGCTAAAGTCTTTCTTTTGTGCTTCAACATACTCAAATGAAATATATGAAATTCCTGGCTTTACCACACCAGTAAGATTAGATTGCCAGTCAGAAGCTAGCGGAGTCCGACCAAAAAGAGGAATTCTCGCTTTTATTCGAAACGAACTATTTGAGAATGTTAGTCTTTGCTCAAGGGGTCGCTTATTTTCAAATCGTTCAGATTTTAGCGTTTCCAGTGTACGAATTTGTAATCTTGAAGTACCGGTCTATAGATATTCTTATTTTATATAAAAGTCCGAACTATCCTTCTCTTTTGTGCTTCGTTGAGGCTTCCACATACTCAAATCAAAGACACTAGAATAAAAAGATGCGTAACGGCCATACATTGGTTTGGCACTATGCAGCCACTTTCTTGGTGACGGCCAAAATTGCCCTCTGACCGCTCGCTTACGCGGAGAGCGTAAGAAATCAAAAATAGAATTTGCTTGCTTGTGTGCGTAAAAACAATAAATAAATAGAACATGTATATTTGTGCGTAGTTGTGCCAGAAGATGTTTTCCGGCCGAAATAAATTCTGATCCAAGAAACGAATTCACATATTTTGAGTTTTAGACAATTTCGTATTAATATGATGAAATAAAATAATAAAACGTTTTTAAAAAAAATATATGTAATAATCGGTACCCAGGAAAAACTTCGGGAGGACATTACAATTGTAAGGGGTCCTATATTTATATGTCCTTCGAGTTAATTTTTCACATTATTATTAGGTCAAATGACTTAATAAATATACTAAAATTAAAAGAAATACCAAGAAGTTTTTTTTCTGTAATTTAAAACATAAATTTTTTTAAGTGCGGACACAAGCACTCAGCACTCAGCGTCGCAAGTAGAATTCTCTAATGACAAATATTTCATTCATTTTTGATCTAGTTGATATCAGCTGTGACAAAATTAATTTGATTAATTTTAGTTTGTAAGTAATTTCCCGCTGTGACCTTTTATGTTTATCCTTTTTTATATATCCTGATTCTAGATCGATTATATCTTTATAAAAACTTAAATTAGTTACGTGGAGTAAGTCGTCATAAGTTTCATAATTAAGAACATCCTTTTTGTTGAACAGGAAAAATTGGTGATTGGAGTAATCAATTATTTCTAAAGTGTCTATCATTACGAATGGTATTAGAAGTAATAATGCTTTTCTTAAACTTAATATTGTATTTGTGAATAATTCTGTTTCTACCATTTATGGTTATGTTGTAAGGTAAGTTTTCCTTAACAACCTGTATCTTATATCTTGTTTTTAGATTATTTCTTTCTCCATGTTTCTTTTCATAAACCACTTGCCCTACGTGATATTCTTTTCCTTACGACCTCCATTATGAGTTTCTAACATTTTTTCTTGAGTGTTCTTTCGAACTTTTGAAATGTTTTGTTTTCAATTTTTTTTTTTTTGATTTGTTGTAGAATGAATGCTCTGAATTGCTCTGAGTTGGACCTTGTACCCGAGCGGGCCGACCGCAAAGGCCGAGCGTTGCCTCAACCCGTGGACAATACACAATTAACATCCTAATACCGTTCGGGCCGGCACGTCGTCCGTTGTCAAGGAAGCACAGGACACAATGGCAAGGCGTCGCACGAGAAACGCCGCAGAAGCAACGCGATCACCGGAGGGTCAGTAGAAAAACAGTTCAATACATCGACTATAATTAGAACCTCTTGTGGTAGGATGAACACTCATAAGGCCCACTGTACCATGTAGTAGCATAGTCTTAGGTATGAAGCCCATAGGCCAGAGAGAAGCATACGATCATATCCCCGTTAGGAATAAGAATATTATTGTTATCTCGCTCTACAGCAGCATAGGAATGTATACCTAGCTCACTCACAAACGCATACACACTTCAGAGAGCATAAGAATAGAGGAATATACGCGAGACGCGGCATTCAGTGGCGTGTTCTTAAAGGGATAAGTCGAATAAAGGCATTGTGAAATTATTTAAAGGATGGAGTACATATAATCATTTTTCGGCGTCCACGACATCAGAAGTGGTCATTACCCACTATGCCTGACACTAAATGGAATCAATTCTCAGTGCTCCAACTAAAGAAGTGGTTGGAAACTCTTGGACGCCAGACTTCCGGCACAAAAGCGGAACTAATAGTGCGTCTGCAGGCCATTTCCCCAGAAACGCGTGGCGATTCACCGCCAAATAACGGATCAGCAGCAGAAGAGGTGGAGGAATTGGATGGAGCTGCAGCCTGGCCAAAGCAGAGAGAGCCACAGGGTGGAGACACACGCACGATCCCGTTCGACGAGCAGTCATTGCAGTCAGAATCCCCGGAGAACCTCGATCTGGATCAGCTATCGTTGGAGGATGCAGCTCTTTAGCCACTCTAGAAAAGCTTCGGGACGAGATAGAGGCAAACATGGCTGTGCTGCAGAGGATCCAAGCGGATATCGACGACGCGAACAAGAGCAAGTATGCTCATGATTAATAAGACAGCCAACGAAGCGAGTAGTATAGTTAGTCAAACTGTTAACGAAGCATGTAGCAAAACGGTCATGAAACAGTTATACCTTTAGCCAACTTCACGACGGATTCCGACTTATGATGCGGTTGTGCCCAGTTATGAAGATGCTGTTAGAGAAATTTGTAGCATTGATCACTTAGAGGATGAGCAAATGAACTTCATATACGGCGAAAACAATAACCAAGCCTTAAACAGTCAGTTAAAGGAGATTATTAAACGCAACTACTTAAGCGTTAATAAGCCTACCGAGCCTTTAGTCAAATGCGAAATAAAACTTTGTTTAGAAACGTCAAAACCATTTATCTGCGCCCCAAGAAGACTTGCCTACTCAGAAAAACAAAAATTACAAAAACTATTATCATAGATGACTATTTAAAAGAGGAATTATTCAACATAGTGAATCAGAATATGCTTCACCAATTGTTTTAGTCAAAAAGAAAACATGAGACATACGGCTATGTATAGACTTTAGAAAACTGAACAAGTTTTAATTAAAGACAATTATCCGATACCGCTTTTTGATGAGCTTTTAGACAAGCTAGTCAACAAAAAAGTTTTTCGAAGCTTGATTTAAAAAACGGTTATTTTCATGTATTCGTTAATAAGAATCAGTTAAATACACCTCATTTGTTACACCGTTAGGCAATTCGAATTTCTCAGAATGCCAATGGGCCTAAAAACTGCATCGGCGGTGTTCCAAAGGTTTGTAAACAAAATTTTCGAGGATCTTATAAGGGATAACAAAGTAATTGTATACATGGACGACATCATGATTGCTAGCAAGAACTCGGAGGAGCATTTAGAAACCTTAAAGGAAGTGTTTATCAGATTAGCTCAAAATAAATTGGAATTACGAATGGATAAATGTGAGTTCCTTCAGACAAATATTAAATATTTAGGATTCATTATAAATGGTGAAGGCATTAGGGCTGATGGCAAAGGAATAGATGCCATACAGAATTTTCCAGTTCCAGACAAAATACAAGCCGTTCAAAATTTTCTGGCTTATGTTCTATTTCCGTAGATTTATAAAAGATTTTTCAACATTAGCGAAACCTTTATATGACCTTTTGAGAAATGATGAAAAATTTAAATTGGAGAAAAGGAAATGAGCTGTTTCTCAACTCTTAAGGAAAAGCTGTGCAGGCACCGGTCTTAGCAATTTATAATTTCAAAGACGAAATAGAACTGCACTGTGATGCAAGCGCTCTTGGTTTCGGTGCGGTGTTATGTCAAAAAAAGAGGATGGAAAATTACACCCAATATTTTATTTTTCAAAGCGAACAACAGTCGCTGAGGCAAATATCACAGTTTCGAATTGGAAACAATGGCAATTATTCACGCACTGCGAAGATTTAGAATATATTTGTAGGAAAACGCTTTAAATTATAACTGATTGAATTCTCTTACTTTGACGCTTAACAAGATTGAACTTAATCCCGAATAGCTAGATGGACTCCAGAACTACGATTATGAGCTCATACATAGAGAGGGTAAAAGGATGCAGCATGTTGATGCTCTTAGTAGATGCACAAATATTTTGATAGTGGAATCAAATACGTTTGAAGACAAATTAGGAATCTGCCCGGCAAGGATCAAAAAGTTCAAGAAATCATGAAACTGCTGGAAAAAAATGAACATAAGTTGTTCGAAATGAGAACGGAATAATTTATAGAAAATGTAACGACGGCAGACTTTTATTTATGTTCCCACAGACATGGAAGATCATATTCTATATAAATATCACAATGAGATCGGACACATAGGTAGAGACAAAATGTTAGATGTTATTTCTAAATCTTATTGGTTTCCCAATGCAAAGACAAATTTTGAGCCATAAGAAAATTGTTTAAAATGTGTTGCGTTCTCCCCTAAGACAGGCAAGGAAGGATTTCTGCACTGCTTTGATTCCATATGTATATTCGAAAGTTTAAGAAACGACAGAATTCTTGTTAAAAGACGTAGAAGGTTTTCAGATATCTGTAACCCATACCAAGGTGTCTGGATCATCCAAAATATTAAGCATTGTATAGGCAACAAAAAAATAAACGAAGACTTTTATTTAATAAAAAAATATAAACAATAATAATAATATAATAACAGATTAATATAGTATGTACTATGTATAAATAAGGTAAAAGAATTCATCATACAACTAAGCAATCAATGTAAACCATGATCAGGGATCAGCTAGTCAGGACGCCGAGTTGTGGTAGGATGAACACTCATAAGGCCCCCTGTACAGATTAATATAGTATGTACATATGCATAAATAAGGTAAAAGAATTCATCATACAACTAAGCAATCAATGTAAACCATGATCAGGGGATCAGCTAGTCAGGACGGCCGAGTTTGGTAGGATGAACACTCATAAGGCCCACTGTACCATGTAGTAGCATAGTCTTAGGTATGAAGCCCATAGTGGCAGAGAGAAGCATTCGATCATATCCCCGTTAGGAATAAGAATATTATTGTTATCTCGCTCTTACTTATAAGCTAGCATTAAGAGAAAGAATGTATACCTAGCTCACTCACAAATGCATACACACTTCAGAGAGCATAAGAAAAGAGGAATATACGCGAGACGCGGCATTCGGTGGCGTGTGCTTAAAGGGAAAAGTCATATAAAGGCATTGTGAAATTATTTAAAGGATGGAGTACATATAATCATTTTTCGGCGTCCACACTCTACGCAGGTCCGGAAGGCAGGAAATCGGACAGGAACTCCGAGACGGCAGACGCGAAAGAGGGAGCGGCGGAATGCCAGCAGTCACCTCCCATCCCCATCCCGCGGAACGTGGAGGACCTCCTACGGGTCGGATTACGCATTTTGAACTAGAGTACGATGATCCGGTAATGGTACCGGAAGGCGCGGTCGAGGTCGTCACCCTCTCTTCAGAGAGTCATCGGACGAGGACGAGGCCGTGCGGATGGTCTCTGCCGCCACCGAAGCCGCCGTTGCGGCTGACACCGCCGCCAACACAGCCGCAGCCGCCGTTGCCGCTGACACCGCCGCCGTTGCTGCTGAAACCGCCGCCAACACACCACAGCGGGTAACGCCGGCGCAGGCGCCTCTGCCGACACCACCACCCCGTTCGGCCTGTGGGACGTGGGTCGCGCGATCCGCGTCTGCGTGCCTGTAAAAGGTGGAGAGGCAGAGGTGGAGAGCCCAAAGGAGGAGAGGACGGAGGTGAAGAGCCCAAAGAGGTGAGCCGCAGAAATTTCCGGACGATTTGGAGGAGGCCGGATGGCTGTACCGACATATTCCGCACCGTTCAGGCAAAGAAGATGAATTATTTTTTTTTTATTATTATTCGACTTTCGGTAGGAAAATTAAAATCTTCTAAAGATATCACCTACCGTCCGTAGGTGGCATGCACGATTCATAAACCTACGTACTAAAACAAAAACCTCCGCGTGCTCTTCAGTCCTTACACGCTTACCGGGACTGCCAGTCAAGGTATGACTTCGATGAGCAGTAAGTGAGGCCAAGTCTCACTCCCTTCCTTCAGTGTAGTCCTTGAGGGCTTCTCCGCCCATCCTTTAGTCGCATTTTACGACAAGCCGGGAACGCTGAGGTAGTATTCCTCGCCATCATCTTTAGCTGCTCCCTCTCCTACGTAAACCTGGAGCAGTGTATTAGCACATGTTCAACACAACACGCATTTGGCTGATTCTACGTGACGGAACCGGAGTAGATAGGCCCGAAAGGAGCCATGGTCTATGAGAACTGGGTTAGGTGGTAGTCTAAGCATTTGTGATATGACCACCTCCCCGTCACGACGTCTGCCACCTGTTCTGCCACTCACCCAGCATCCACTCGTGTGCCTCTAGCCGGGAAGCGCCACCCCGCATTAGGTTGAGAGCCTTGATCACCAGATCAATTGCGGAAGGCCTGCCAGTGCTAGCGTCGAGTCTTCGGATATTGTCCTGAAGCAGCAAAGCCTTTGCTACCGCCACCAGAAGTTTCCTGGCCAGATATCATCACCGACGTTGGCCAGTGAAGAGGCTGTGAGTGCTGCCTTTCTGTTGCCGTAATTGCCGCGTGATCGCGTGATAGTCTGTGGCCTATCATTACACCCAGGTGCTATAGGGATTCTTGATAGGTCACCTGGCCGGATATCTTGGGCCACCGACGTTGGGCATGAGTCTAACCAGTGAAGAGGCTGTTAGTGCTGCCTTTCTCTTGCCGTAATTGCCGCGTTATCGATCAACATCATACATGATGTTCCACAGGTTTGGTCCAAGTACCGACCCTTGGGGAACACCTGTCGAAACATCTTTTTGAGCCTGCATCCATTTCGAAGCACAGGACCCGGTCCCTAAGGTGCCCTTCCTCAGATACTCCGGGATCCCCACACGGTTCATGGCTTCAAGGATTACGGGCCATCTGGCGGTGGTGAAGGCGTTCTTTACGTCCAGAGTCACTATTACGCAGTATTCCTTCCTACCCCCTAGCCATCTATCACCAGAAAGAGTGGCCTTGGCGACGTTACACACGGCCGAGATAGCGTCCAGGGTACTCTTTCCTTTCCGAAGTCATATTGCTGGCTTCCTAGGCCGTTGATGCTCTCGGTGATTGCCTCTATTCGAATATACAGGATACGTTCAAAAAGTTTTCCAACTATATTTATTAGGCATAGAGGCCAGGGCGATAGCTGTTTGCAGCATGTGCTTGTAGCTTGCCTTTGGGCTTGGCTTTTCCACCTTATTGGGATGATTCCGTCCAGAAGACATTGCTGGACGGTGGCCCTGAAGATGTCAGGTCTACCCAACGCCACTGCTTTAATAACAGCTCCAAAATACCATCTAGTCCAGGGGCCTATGAATTTTTGAAGTTATTGAAAAGATTGTGGTTGTATTGTAGAGGGCGGAAATGTTTGTTGGTAGGCTGCTGCGGCTGCTTCCTTCAGAAATTAAAACGCCCGGGGTCGACTTCAACCTGTCGTTCTTTATTCACGCACTTGTAAATTAAGACTACCTTAACACTAACAGTGGAAATACCGCGGGACCGCGGAGTGGTGAATACCTTGCGGGAAGGGAGGAGAGCGAGAGGAGAGAAGGAGAGCGCGAGCAGCGGTGCTTGCGAGCCGTGGAGGAGCTTCGAGTACAAGCATTGGCCGCTTACACTGCCGCTCAACTGTTTTGCGCCCTTCTGGCGTGAACATTCTCCCCCCTTGCGTAGGTAAAGGTATCCCTGGACGGCTAGACAGCAGTATCGGCCTCTTCATTCCGTGCACGCTCCAGAAACGGTCCATCCGAACACCGTGTTCTGCGCGACGGGCAACCCATCCTCAATTTTTAGGAACCCCGGTTGGATCAAGTTGGCATAGACATCTGATCCCAACACGAGGGAGATGGAGGCCGGCCGGTGGAAGCGCTCGTCCGCGAGACGAACACCGTCAAACTTGGCCCTGGCGGCGTCGCTCAGAGCTCGGATGGGTGTCCGGATCCTTAGGCTGGGTTCGACCTTCAGGACGACGTTGAGTCGGAAGGTGCTTGTTCGGGACCGGAGTGTCACCGAGCAGACCTCGTCGCCTCCCAGCCGGGCGATGGGCAGCCGGAACGCAGCCGCCAACGACCGGTCGATGCTGCTCACCGGCATGCATGGGTCGATCATGGCCCCGGTCTCGAAGGTCTTCGAGCCCGTGTCCAGCACGACGATGGCTGTAGGCAGAATGGGAACAGCCTTCTGCTGACCCGTTGCCACCGCCGGAGACGCGACGGAGACCTTCGGACGCGGACGATTGTTGGTGACTGGGGCTGGTGGCGGAATGCGGGAAATCCGGACCGGACGAGTGCAGCGGGATGGCGCTCTCTGCGCGTCGGAGCTGGTAGCGCTGCCGGGGACGGAGCGGGACGGACCTCGTGCATGTGGAGTAGAGTGTGGTGGTCTCCTCCACACTTCTTGCATCCCTCTTGGCTTCGGCAGTCTCCTCCTGAGTGCTGATGGGCGAGGCAGTTCGAGCAGTACTTATTAATAAGTACTGCCCGAAGGCGCTTTTCAGCGCTCAGTTTGTGGAACCTGTTGCACTTCCGAAGAGGATGGATTCCAGAGCAGACTCGGCAGCGGTAGGACGTGTCCAGCACGACGATGGCTGTAGGCAGAATGGGAACAGCCTTCTGCTGCCCGTTGCCACCGCCGGAGACGCGACGGAGACCTTCGGACGCGGACGATTGTTGGTGACTGGGGCTGGTGGCGGAATGCGGGAAATCCGGACCGGACGAGGTGCAGCGGGATGGCGCTCTCTGCGCGTCGGAGCTGGTAGCGCTGCTGGGGACGGAGCGGGACGGACCTCGTGCATGTGGAGTAGAGTGTGGTGGTCTCCTCCACACTTCTTGCATCCCTCTTGGCTTCGGCAGTCTCCTCCTGAGTGATGATGGGCGAGGCAGTTCGAGCAGTACTTATTAATAAGTACTGCCCGAAGGCGCTTTTCAGCGCTCAGTTTGTGGAACCTCTTGCACTTCCGAAGAGGATGGATTCCAGAGCAGACTCGGCAGCGGTAGGATTTGATACCTCGAGTACGTCTGCTTTCCAACGACTGGGTGGCACGAGGTCGAGGAGCCATTATTGGAGGAAATGAGTAAGTCTGCCAATAAAAGAAATGAAGAAGCTTAGTATGAGCCGACTACTCTTTTGGCCCCGGAATGGGGGAAGTGCCCTAATCCCTAGGAACGGAGGACTCTTTGTCCTCCATCGGTAGCAGAATAACTTTATGGACAGGGCGTTTATGGTGCCGCGAGACGTACGGATCTCAACGACTCGAATGCGGTCGTCGGCTCTTGGAAAGGCAGAAACGATTCTGCCGAGCCGCCATTCGTTCGGTGGTAGATTGTCCTCCTTGACAACTACCATATCGTCGACTTGGAGGTTCCCGGTCGGAAATTGCCATTTCCTTCGTTTATGGAGTTCTTTAAGATACTCCTCTTTCCACCGTGCACTAAACTGCTGATGTTGTGTCTTGAGGTGTTGCCATCGATTTATTATCGACTTGGCTTCGCCCTTTATCTCGGGTTCCGCGTGGAAAGCAACGGCCCTCCAATAAGGAAATGGCCTGGTGTGAGGGCCAGCAAATCTGAGGGATCTTCGGACATAGGGAGAGGGGTTTAGAGTTGAGGTAAGCCTCAATCTTAGCGAGAAGCGTCGCCAGCTCCTCAAATGTATATTTGCGGACTGACGTCGATTTAAGGAACAGGGTTTTGAAGCTTTTAACCCCTGCTTCCCACAAAACCCTCATATGTGGAGCCAATTGGGCAAGAACGAACCTTTCCGGCAGCGTTTAAGGAAGCGTTGAACATAGACCAGAACTCGCAGGGCCTTGTCCAATTTGGAGAAACGTTTGAGAAAGTCGATGGACGGGGCCTTGACAAAATGCACGTTGACCGCGCGCTGCTCTAGCTCTGTCACTGGAAGAGTGTCGTTTTGTGCTGGCCATAGCTCTCGTGGCCCTTGCAGCCACTCTGGTCCGTGCCACCAGAGATGGTTTTCTGCCAATTCATGTAGGGATACGCCTCGACTGGCTAGATCGGCGGAGTTTTGTTCTGAGCGAACGTGTGCCCAACAGTCGACTGGCGTCGCCTGCGTGATCTTGGCAACTCTGTTGGCCACAAATGTGGTCCAGTTGCACGCAGGCTTTCGTAGCCAGGCTAAGACGATTGTGGAATCTGTTCAGCAGCGGATGTCTGGACTGGCGGAGGGCATGTGCGGAAGGATTGCTGTCACCATTTCGGTTAACAGCACGGCACCACAGAGCTCTAGCCGAGGAAGGGAGACGGTTTTTACCGGGGCCACTCGTGTTTTGGCTGTAAGCAGGCGAGTCAGGATCTTTTGCCCCATCTCGACGCGGATGTATATAGCCGCCCCATAGGCTCTCTGAGACGCGTCACAGAAACCATGGTGCTCTATGATTACCTAAGGCTGGTACCAGATCCATCTCGGAACGCGGATCTGGTTGAGGTCGGAATACTCGTCTAAAAACGATTGTAACCGCTGACACATTTCAGTGGGAAGCTTATCGTCACAGCCTAAGTTTTGCAACCAAATCTCCTGCATGAACATTTTTGAACGGATTATGAACGGCGCGAGCCACCCGGCAGGATCGAACAACCTAGCGATTTGGGACAAAACTTCTCGCTTTGTATAGGAGGGTTCCACAACTATGTCTGGGGAACGAAATAGATATCATTTAAGCTGGTCCCATTTGCCGACGGACTTGAAGAGTTGAATACAACGCGAAGCTTTGTAGTGGTGCTTTCGGGCTTAACTACCGCGTGATGAGGAAGATGATACGAGGGAGAATTGTGAGTCGGCGGAACTTCTTTCATATGACCCAGATCCAGGTACTCCTGGATCACGCTGTCATATTGCTCTTTAAGGGAAAGTCTCTTTTTAAACGATTTTCGTTTCTAAGAAACTGAGCTAGCGCAATGGACCTTGAATCTCCTAAATCGGATCCGGTATTCTCGGGATCCCGGAACGGGAGCGTCACCACGTACCTCCCGCTTGCGTCTTTTGTTGTTGTTTGGAGGAAGTTCCTTTCACAATAGGAGTCCGACTCTTTTACCATCTTTACTGGTAGATCCTCCACCTCCCAGAACTTGCTGAGAAGCGTGTCGAGCGAATCAGGGTCGTGAAGGATGCGACCCGTTTCGGCTTACCCTTGGAAATCGGCCCCGTTAGCACCCACCCGAAAATAGTTTCTTGGCCCAGGAGCGAGCCGCAAATATTTTGTCGGGTGCCATCCATCATTATGGATGGTAGAATGTCAGCTCCGATCAGAACATCAATTTGAGAGCTCTCAAAAAAGGTAGGATCTGCCCAGCGGAGTGCAGGCAGGTCCTTCAAAGAATTCCGAGGGATCGGATAGGAGGGCAGTTTGCCTGAGAGCTCCGGAAGGACGTACGCTTCAGTGTCTAACTGTAGACCTGGCTTAGTAGGAGAGCGAATCCCGAAGTGACACAGCTTCGAGGATTTCGCGGAGACCGAATAATTTAACCCGGAGACTTGGGTCTGGGTGTTGCGGAATGGCAACTTGATGAGGTTGAAGAGGCGTTCTGAAATGAACGTCGCCTCGGATCCCGAGTCGATTAAGGCTCGGGCTCGGTAGTTCGTCCCAAATGGCACACGTCAATCATCGCTGTGCTCAGTAGGACGGCTGAAGTGCCGGACGCGAAAAAAGTTTGCACCGCTGAGGTGCTTGCCGATGCATTTCTGCTAGAGGGTCTCGGAAGTTGCTGTGTAGGGGGCGAGGTTGAGGAACTCGCATTTTCGGAATTTGGGGGGCTGCGATGCAGCAGCGTATGGTGCCTGCCCTTACATGTAAAGCAGCTGTATGTGCTTGTGCAGTCACGTAGCTGGTGACCTCTGGCAAAACAATTCAGACATAACTGCTTCTTTTTTATATACCCGGAGCGCGAGTCAACAGACATTTGAAGAAAACGCGGGCACAATCTTACCGGATGGTTCTCCTTATAACATAAGTCACACCCTTTCTGTTTGGTGCTGACCTTTGTCTCGAAGGATTGAAGCCTTTTTGGAACTGCCTGAGTCGGTTTCATATCTTCGATGGCTTCCAATGTCCGATACCTTCCGCTCAGGAAGGCATTCATTTCTTCCCAAGCTGGGATCTCGGATTTGGCAGTTAGCGACTGTTCCCATAAGGACAGGGTCTGCTTGGGCAGTTTGCTCGCGCAAATGAAAACCAAGATACAATCCCAGTTTTCTGTGGATACCTGGGAATGCGCTAGTGCTGTTAAACACCCCTGAATCGTGGATTGTAGCTCTTTTAGAGCATGACCAGATTCTTGCGAAATTGAGCTCAAGTTAAAAAGAAGCTTGAGCTGGGTGTTGACTAAAAGTCGCTTATTTTGGAACCGATCTCGCAGCGCTTCCCACGCCGAAGCAAAACCATCATTCGTGAGAGGAGATTTCGCCACGATGGCTTTTGCTTCGCCACTTGTTTTGGTAAGGAGGTGGAATAGATTCTCGACCGGAGTCAACCTGGGGTTGTTTACGTAAATTGCCGTGAATAGGTCCCGGAATGTGGGCCATCGGAGGTAGTCGCCATCGAAGACTTCCGTGTCGCATGGAGGTAAGCGGCAGCCGGACGAAATTAGCGGCTGAGAGGGTGCTTGCGCGACTGGAGGCGTTGCTCTGTCGATTGTTTCGCCAATTTGTGCTGCACATGACTCGTATACTGAGTAGCAGTAGTCATATTTGGCCTGGAGAATAGGCACTGTGTCGAGGGATCCTTCTTGGGCCATTAGGTCAGAGCATGTTTCGTACTCTCTTTCCACTTTGTCCCATAAGGCTCGAACCTGTTGCAGACGGACTTGTAACGTGTGTAGGGACGGAGAGGCTTGAGTGTTGATCTTCGCTTCGAAAAGGCTTACGCGATCGCTGACGGCGATGAATTTATGCAACGCTGCGTTTGCGGGCGTTGGCTGCTCAGAGGATGCCATTTTCCTTGTGGTAGAGCGTGTGACGCGGAGGAAATCAGTCCCGACAGCGGAGGGACTCTCGGATTTTCTCGATAGAGAAGACTCACTAGACGCTCGCGTCACTGGTCGGGAAATGACCAACCTAGGAGTTGTCTTCGAACTGGTCGATGGCAAAACCTTTGCTTTCGGAGTGGGAGTCGCGGTTTTGACCCTGGGACTAACGGACTTGGGTGCTGGCTTACCGCGAGTGGACTGCGGAGATTGCGGGTTGAACTTTTGTTCTTTTCCAGGTGCGGGTGTCTTTTTCTTGTCTCCCTCTAGGGGCATGCTCAGCTATGCCCTAAGAGAAGGAAGTCAAGAAGGCCTGCACGCCGCAAAAAAAAATGTAGAATTAAAAAAGAACCGGACACAGAGGGCACGCAAATCTGGATGGACAAAGGATCCCGTCAGAATTCGGGAGAAAGTTGGAATTGGGATCTGGAAATTGGAGCAAGAAAGAAACAAAAATCCCAATCTTTGTGAAATAAGGCCCAATAGATCTTCAATCAACTGGAAAAAAGCTTAAATGAAGCACAATATAGCTAAAATTCAGTGTGAAAAAAAATAGCTAGGAGGATTCACAAAAAAAACCAACAGCTAGAGTGAAGTCCACAAGAAGATATAGCTATATTGGTGGTCTAGAAAAATAATAGCTCAAATTTATATAAAAAAAACTATGAATTGCAATTTCTGGAAAAATAGCTAAAAAAAATAGCTACCAGCTGGAGTCTGGATAATAGCCAAGGATTTATAAAAAATCGCTACCGACTGGAAATCCCGAAAAAACAAGAAAAAATAGCTAATATATAAAAAATACCTATAAAATAGCTAGCTAATAGTTAGCTATAGCTAGAAAATTGCGAAATAATCGCGACAATTTTATTATTTTAATTTAGGAACCAGAAATAGGAGCCAGAAATAGCTTGTAAAAAATTATTATTTGGCTTAAATAATTATTAAATAATCGATTCAGTTTTTTTTTTTATTTTTTTTTTAAATTTTTTTTTTTAATTTTGTCGTCGGACTTATTCATTTTATTTTATGTTTCGATTGTAGGGTATTCTCTCGTCGCTATGCGCCGGTTTCTGTCAGGGCAATAAAGAACAAAGAGGATACGAAAGGACTTGCACTTGGCAAGTCTATTTAAGTCGCGACTGTGTGTATGTATTATTTGGAGTTTAGACATAAAATTTGTTCTTAATATTATTTATTATTAAAATTAATTTGGAAATTTACGGAAAAACATTGATGGAAAATAAAACGCCTTTTCCGCGTCGGCACTTGGAATAAATTTTATTTGTGGTATGGATTTGCCGACGGGAAACAATCAAAACTTAGGTAAACTTTGGTTATACGCCTTTTCCGCGTCGGCACTTGGGAAACAGGCAATGTAAACTTTGGTACACTTTGGTTAAAGGGAATGCAGATAATCTGCGCAATGTATGTCGCTAATATGTGTAATGTATATGGAGATGTATGCGTATATTTATGTGTATGTAAAATTTTGAATTAATTTTAGTTGAATTTGTATATTTTAATGAGGCAAAAAAACAGCAGTTTAGCAGCGGACGATAATAGTGAATTTTGGACAGTGTATATATATATATATGTATATGCGCTTGGATACCAGCGGATCACCGTGAGACGAATTAGGGGGCTTGTTTGTTTATGCACTTAGAAAAAAGAAGTAATCACGGTGGCTGGGCGCATGTACTTATATATTTTCACTTTTCACTTGATACGGATGGACGGAAGGAATGAACGCCGTTGGAAAAACGAAAATGGCGACCACGGACGGAATAGGATTTAAAGCCGTACTTATCTTGATTTTTCCGCAAGGAGCGCTGGCAGGATCAGGATTTATCCGGCTCGAAGGACCATGTATTGTAGAGGGCGGAAATGTTTGTTGGTAGGCTGCTGTGGCTGCTTCCTTCAGAAATTAAAACGCCCGGGGTCGACTTCAACTTTTCGCACTTTATTCACGCACTTGTAAATTAAGACTATCTTAACACTAACAGTGGAAATACCGCGGGACCGCGGAGTGGTTAATACCTTGCGGGAAGGGAGGAGAGCAAGAGGAGAGAAGGAGAGCGCGAACAGCGGTGCTTGCGAGCCGTGGAGGAGCTTCGAGTACAAGCATTGGCCGCTTACACTGCCGCTCAACTGTTTGCGCCCTTCTGGCGTGAACAGTGGTTTTACTTATTTTTTTGGAATATGGGAAATTAAAAGAATTTCATCTGTTTTTAACCAAGTGAAAACTTTAAAACTTTATGTACATGTTTTTTGGAATTTATATGAGTTAAGTAATCATGTTTTAGTAATTTACGATTAATAATGCCGAGTCTTGTTAATTGCATTCCAAGTTCAATATCTTTTACATATTCGGTAAACTGTTGTAAATTAAATAATAAAATGATAAATCTTTGATCACCTTCATTTATTGCACTTAATAAATTGATAAATTCTATTCCTAGTGACATATCCATAAGTCCCTAAGACTTAAGCACATTCCTTCAATGTGTACAACATGTACACATGTTGTACAACATGTACAACATGTACACCCAAATATACCCTACTCTACTACGGATGTACCTAACAGATACCAGATTGTCATATGATCCCCAAGACTGGGTCGAGTGGAAAAATCCCAACTCCAGATAAGTCACTCACTGGTAGACTAAACATCCGTCCCCCAATTTAAACAATATCTTGCTTAAGCCCTCACAACATCGTCACGTTCCGACGTTCAAAGCTCAGACTCGCAATACAGAAAACAAAAGTTTTAGATCTCAATAAACAAAACTATATGAATCTAAGAGCACTTGTATACAAGAGCGAATGCACTTGAATCCAAGAGAAATTTAAAGACAATTAAAATCAGTAACTCCAAAACTCTTTCTCTTCACTTTTTCAGAGCTCTAAAGTCTAAAGTCCATATCATAAAAGCTCGATACCGAGGCTTGAACGTCAATCAAATCAGAATAATTAACAGAGTTCAGTTTGAGACCTAATTGTAATAAATCATTCAGCGAAATAAAATTATATTTTTTCTTTTCACATATGAGTATTGCAAACATTTAATTGGCGCAGTCGGTAGGATCATCATAAAATAAAGAGTCCTTTTAGTACGAAGTAGAATTTAAATAAAAGTCCCGTGCGGTCGGAAACCAAGTTAATCAAAACTTTCCGAAACTTAAAAACTCAAACTTAAAATTTAAAACCAAATGTGCGAACCAGATAAACCAGATCAACGAACTAAAATGATCGATAACACAGAGAGCAAGAGAGTAACGCGCAGTGGCAACGCTTATTAACGGAAAGAACAAAAAGAGGACTTCGAGTAGAATGGTGAACGAGAGCAGTCGCAAGTTCAAGTTTCAATCGCGCTATATACTTACGCAACTAGAGCCAAACAATTGTCATCACACAATTAAATTATAATAAGCGAGAACTATTGTCATCAAACAATATAAAGTGTACTATAACCAATTGTCATTAAACAATAAAGTAACACATTATAATAGAAACTTGCTACAAATTTGGGGGCTCGTCCGAGATGGCCCAAGTTGTGTATGCATAAGTGAGAATTTAAGACGCTGTGTTTATTCAAAGTGCAAGTGCAAATTGCAAGCAGACAATTGAAGAAGAACGGCAAAACGACGGTTACGGTGTAGCAGAAGAAGAAGAACGTTGAAGCAATCAGAAAAACGACGATCGCTTCATATATACGAAGGCGATCGAGCGGCAACAGAGACGAGAGAGGCGAAGAAACAGAGAAAGAGGCGAGGCAGTAGGAACGAAAGAGGCGAGGACAACGAAGAGGCGAAAACGACGCGGCAAGTTGTGTATCGATTGCTGTTAACATAGATTTAACAGAGTTGGCTAAGTAGTTTTGAAAACTTTAAAGAGAGGGTTTGTTAAGTAGTTTTGCAGCTTGACGCAAAGAAATCAACTGTAGATTTTATTTCGTATTGAGAATTTTGTACTGATAAATTTTATATCATTTAGAATGGATCGGGTTGAAATTCTTGCGCTGCGCGGTGATGACCTACGAAAAAGCTGTGTGAGTTAAATTTGCAGACAAGTGGTACTAAATGCATGCTGCAGCAGCGGCTCCTTGCTCACTACAGATTTAACAATGAAGAACAAAACATTTCGGACGATGAGTCAGTAGCAACTGCACCAATGATGACAAATGAAAATAATAGGTCATGGTTTACTCTAAAAGATGTCGAAGGTAGTATTTCTGAATTTTCAGGTACTATAGGTAGTGTTGATGTTGACCAGTGGATAAATGAGGTAGAAGAATGTGGGAGTACAGTTCAGTGGAACCAATTACAAATGTTTGTCTATGCGAAGCAACTTTTACGAGGTGCTGCTAGAGTTTGTAAAAAGTCAACAAAACATTCGAAGTTGGGAAATATTGAAAACTGTATTGCTAGATGAGTTCGAAGTTAAAGAGTCATCAGCAGAAATACACCGAAGATTAAATAGACGGCAAAAGAAAAAAGATGAGAGTTTACATGAATTCTTGTACGCACTGATGGAAATAGCTAAGCCAGCAAAGCTTGAAGATGAGAGTATTATAGATTATTTCATTAGTGGCATTCAGGATTCCCCTGCACACAAAGTAGTGCTGTATTAAGCAAAAACATTAAAAGAGGTAAATCTTAGTTTGGATGTTTACAAAAAAGTTTGTAGTTCAAACAAGTCATTAAACAAGCCTGAATCATTCGTAGATAAACAGAGTTCTGAGTCCAAGAGGATTAACAGTGACAACAAGACACGTAAATGTTTTAAGTGCGGTGATGATACCCATTTGCTAAAAGATTGTAGGAAGAAAGATCGCGCATCAGAGTGTTAAATAGATGGAAAAGTTAAGCAGGATCAAAATACAAATGTTATACAAGATAGGAAGGAAGAGTTAAAGCCATTAAGCATTTTCACTCCTTCAGGTTTAGAGTTGAAAACTGTGCAGTATAAGTGAATGATGTTTCAAGAATTAGTTGAGGTCAGCACCTGTAACCTTTGTCTTATACGCAGAAGTGTTTATACTAAGTTGGGCAGAAATAAGTTGACAGGCTTAGCGAAGTGTTTGACTGGCATAGGTGATAGCCAGGTGCTTACATTCGGTAGCTTTGTAATTTCGGTTGAGGTAGATGGTATAGACATGCAAGTTGAATTTCACGTAGTTACTGTTGAGGATATGGGTTTTGATTCGATTTTAGGAAGAACAATTTTAAACAGCTTGGATATGAAAGTAACCAAAGGTGGCACAGAGTTTATAAGTCGAGTTGTAAACCAAAAAAAGGTTGAGAGTCAGAGAATCCAGACATTGGACAAAGGATCATGTGCTGAGTATGTGCATGTTGGGGGTGGAGCAGGCTGACATATTGGATGAGGTTGATTTATCACATTTGAGTAGTGTGCAGAAAGAAGAAAAAGCTTTAAGTCTAATTGGAGATTATAAGCCAATTCGAAATTTTTCGACACCAGTGAAGATGAAAATACTGTTAACCGATGATTTACCAGTATTCCAACAAGCAAGACGTTTGGCAGAGTTTGAACAAAAGATTGTGGATGATCAAGTTCAAGAATGGTTGCGAGACAAGATTATAAAGCCGAGAGTGTCAGAATACGCATCACCATTGGTGCTTGTTTCGAAAAAGAATGGGAAAAACGATTGTGTTGTGACTATCGGAAATTAAATGAAAAGATAATTCGTGATCACTTTCCAATGCCTCAGGTTGACGTTGTTATCGAAAAGAAAAAGAAATATACCTCCTTTGTAACACAAAAGGGACAGTACGAATTTCTGTATGTGCCCTTTGGTATTACAAACTCACCTGCAGTTTTTACTCGATTCATAATGGCAGTCTTAAGGGAACTCATCAACAGTGGAGATGTAGTAGTATACATGGACGATGTGATTGTGCCCAGTAAAAATGTGTGTGAAGGATTGGTAAAGCTGGAGGTGTTGAGTGTTGCCAGTGAAAATGGATTAAAAATAAATTGGTCGAAATGTCAGGTGTTGCAAAAGAAAGTTAACTTTTTGGGGTATATAGTTGAGGGTGGTACTATTAAGCCTTCTGGAGAGAAGACAAGTGCTATCGTTAATTTTCGGTTGCCAAATGATAAAAAAAAGGTGTTCAAAGATTCTTAGGATTGACGTCGTATTTTCGTAGATTTGTCAAAGATTTTGCAGTGACTGCTAAGCCTTTGTCGGACCTTTTAAGGCAAAATACTAAGTTTAAATTTGATGTGCTGCAGAAGGTAGCGTTTGAACAGTTGAAAGTAGCCTTAACTTTTAATCCCGTATTGAAATTGTACAATCCCAAATTAGAAACGGAAATCCATACAGACGCTTCAAATTATGGTTTCGGTGGTGTATTGTTACAAAAAGACCCAGAAGATTGTTTGTTTCATCCGGTTCAATACATGAGTCGTAAGACTAACCAATGCGAAGAAAAGTATCATTCTTATGAGCTTGAGGTTCTTGCAGTTATCGGTGCATTAATGAAGTGGCGTGTGTATGTGTTGGGTTTGAAATTTAAGATTGTGACTGACTGCAACGCGTTCACTATGACGATGAAGAAGAAGGACGTTCCTTTGAGGGTAGCTAGGTGGGCATTATACCTTCAAGACTTTGATTATCAAATAGAACATCGCTCAGGGACGAGAATGAGACATGTTGATGCGTTGAGTAGAGTATCGTACATAATTGCCCAAATGAAGATGAACATCTTTCCTGACTCTCAGATTAGAAATAAGCAGACTGTTTATGGGAAGATGTTTCTAACAGCTGGCAAAACACCTTTAGATATTAGGGCTCAGTGCCGACTAGAAACTCAACCCCTTTTGTGCACTGAAACTCACATCAGCAATAGCACGACCACTACGACAATAACATATACTAGTGCGAAAAATCCGAAATCTTTGTCACCTACTTCAAGTCGGCAGATGAGCCGACTGTTCTTCATATTCATAATCCTACATCTAAGCATACTAGAGAAAAACTCAATATCTTTTTGATCTGGTCTGTCTTTTTGCTGGTCCTGCAAAATTCCTAGTTTGCTGAAAATAGAACACTCGAAAAAACACTCGAAGACTTGTAGAAATAGCGCGGGCGCGACCGTGCGTATGTTTTATTGATCGTGGTTAGTTTTACACACTAAAGCTTATTCTAATGCGTTGGGTTCTCCCAAGCGCAGCGGAGACTCCTTGGAGACTCTGTGGTGAAGAGCGGGAGAGCGTCAGAGGGAGTGGAGAGCGTAAGAGGGAGCGGAGAGCGGGTGACAGTCCAAACCCCGTAACTTGAACATTTCGCCCACCTTGCAATCACTGGTGTTGCAACATACCCATCCTACGGCAAGCTGCAGGCACCGGACACGATCCACCCAAACACGGTCTTTTGAGCGACCGGCCTTCCCTCGTCGAAGGTCAGGAATCCGGATTGGATAACCTTAGGATAAATATCTGCTCCTAAGACCATGGATACGGTAGCAGACCGATGGAACCCGTCATCAGCCAGCATGATGTCCCGGTACTTGGACACTACGGTGTCGCTCAATGCCCGGACCGGTGTACGGATCCGCACCCTGGGCTCGATCTTGAGCACGACCTCGAGCTTCGTGTTCCCGTCGATCCTGGAGCGAATCGTCGTCGTGCAGACCTTCTCGTCGCCAACATTGGTCATCGGAAACTTAAAGGCTGACGCCAACGAAGCGTCGATGCAGCTCATGGGACTGCACGGATCGATAAGTGCTGCGGTCTCGAAGGTCTTCGTCCCGGTCTCCAACTTGACCAGCGCTGTGGGAAGGATGTTCACGCTGTGGCGTTGCAGCAGCGACGAGAGCGATGGGCCTGGCGTCGTCGATTCCGGGCGTCGTGGCGGTGAACTCCTACGCTGAGTTGGCGGATTGTGCCGGCGGAAACGTTGGGACGAGGCCGAAGCTGCTTGCCGGGTTGGCACCGGTTGGAGACACGAGCGCGCTTGCGACCGCGACAACGAGCTAACCTGCTCGTGCATGTGGAGCAGCGTGTGGTGGGATCGGTCGCACTTCTTGCAACGATCACCGCTTCGTCAGTCTCCCGTGGAATGCTCGTGAGCGAAGCAAAGTGTTGCCCACTTCTACGCGGACATATATGGCCGCCCCATAAGCCTTTTGCGACGCATCGACCTTGAAATCTGGACGAAACGATAGCCAGCGTGGAATGCGTATCTGCTCTAACACTGAATAACTTTGGAGAAAATTAAGCCATCGCTGAAAAATCTCATTTGGAATGTTTTCGTCCCATCCAAGCTCCTGCAGCCAAATCTCCTGCATGAAAATTTTAGCTCGAACGATAAACGGTGGTAACCAGCCTGCAGGACTTGGCGTTTTGTAAAGGACGTTTCAATAGCCAACTCTGGCCAGCAAGAAGGATATCATTTAAACTGGTAGCATTCGATGAAGGGCTGGAGGCATTGAATACTACACGGAGTTTAGTAGTTACGCTCTCCGGTTTTAAGACGGCGTGATGTGGCATATAATAGGCGTTGCAATCATGGGCAGGAAGAACTTGTCGCATGTGCTTTAAGTCGAGATATTCCTCGATCACCGAATCGTATCTCGCTTTTAAGGCCTCATCTCTTTTTAGACGCTGCTCATTTCTTAAAATCTGAGCCAACGCGAAAGTCCTAGAATGCCCTAGCGCGGAACCGATATGTTGTGTGTCGCGAAAAGGCAGAGTAACGACATATTTGCCGCACTCGTTTCTCGTGGTCGTTTGAAGGAAATTCTTCTCGCACATGGAATTGGATTCTTTTACCAACTTTGTTGGTATATCCTCCACCTCCCAAAATTTTGTGAGGAGTTTGTCCAGTGAATTATCGTAAGCGTGGGAGATCTGTGTCGAAAAAGAGGAAATTCTGCTTTGGGCTGAGGCTGACACTGGCCCAGTTAGTACCCAGCCGACAATAGTCTCTTGCCCCAAGAGAGAGCCACAGATGTTGGTTTTTGCTCCACTCAGAAGCACCGAAGGCAGGATGTCGGGTCCGATAAGTACATCTATTTGTGCGCTCTCATAGAATTTTGGATCCGCCAGTGGAAAATCGGGAAGATCACGAAGGAAATTTTGCGGAATTGGGTAGGAAGGCAGATTTCCGGCTAGTTGAGGGAGGACATAGGCCGTCGTCTCCAACTGCAACGCGGGCCTAGTCGGAGATCGGATGGTGAAACTGCAGAGCTTCTTTGACTAAGCAGCTACTGTTTGGTTTAAGCCCGAAACTTGGGATTGAACCACCTGGAATGGCAATCTAATTAGATTGAACAGTCGCTCGGTTATGAATGTCGCTTCTGATCCGGAGTCGATCAGGGCGCGTGTCTTAAAGTTAGTGCCAAGATGGGAGATGTTGATTATGGCAGTGCCAAGAAGGATAGCTCTTGAGCCCGTGGCGAAATAATTTTGAACACCGGCTTGCTCATTTGGAACGAAATTGGCCTGATTAGCGGAAATTGGCCTTGCAGGATTTGAAGGGCTTGAATTGCTGGAACAAGGGTTGTTTCGGTGCAACAACGTGTGATGCCGGCCACGGCAAGTAAAACCATTGTGAGTGCTTTTGCACTCACGAAGCTGATGTCCCGTTGCGAAGCAGTTTAAGCATAACTGCTTCCGTTTAATGTAGGCTGACCGGTCGTCAACCGACATTTGGAGAAACCGCGGACATACACGGACAGGATGGTTCTCCTTGTTGCACAAGGGAACGCTCTATCAGGTTTTCCCACGCAGAGCGGAGGCGAAATCGAAGCTATGGCATGCGCGTCGCCACTAGTTTTGGCATTTAAGTGGAATAACTTTTCAATCGGAGTCAGCCGTGGATTATTGATATAAATGGCTGTGAAAAGATCCCGGAAAGTCGGCCAGCGAAGATAGTCGCCTGCGAAAACTTCTGTATCGCATGGAGGCAACCGACAGCCAGAGGAATTGTAGGCCTGGGGCGCAGCGTTCGCGGTTGGGATGGACTGAGAAGTGCCCTGCTCGATTTTATCAACGAGCTGGGCAACACACCTTTCATAGACTGAATAGCAATAATTGTATTTAGCCCTGAGAATAAACATGTTGCTTGCTGCCGCTTCGCCTGCTGACACAAGGCACTCTGAGCAGAGATCGTCAGTTTCGCGTCAGTTTCGTCAGAGATTTCGTTTCGCGGTCAGAAACCGAAATGAATTTGGCTAGCGCTAGATCTGAAGCAGCCATATTTTTAGCTGTGCGATGTAGTGTGGCTTTGGATGGGGTAGCACAGTCGTCGGAAATCTGCGCAGGCGTTCTCACCGAAATGCTTGGGATTCTGGGACTCTTGGGCCCTTGTGGTGAAAAAATAGACCTGGGTTTGTCAGCGGACAATTTCTTCTTATCGTCCCCGATGGTCATAATCGAAGAAATACGAAATGGAAGGGAAGCGGTTTTGGAGCCCTGTCACACTTTTGAAAAAGTAGACAGATTCCTCAGACTGCACTTAATAATTTAAGTGGTGTAAAACTTACGAAGTGGAAACGCCGTAGTTTAGACTAATCGGACAGGTGACTCGGAGTGAACAGCGAATTGTAAAAATGACCTGTGATTTATGGTAATTGGGTCCACCTTATTTACGGTTGGAACCCTTGGAATGTTGAACACGGGGATATAAAATGTTTATTAGAAGGAAGAAAATTTTATTCTTTTATTTACAACTGGAAACGGAGAAAATGGAATGACTGGAATTGAAGTCTTTTCTCCGCGTTGTAAATACTTCTAAAACAACCACAAACTAATATCCAAGCAATACGAAAAGGAAATATTTGTCGGGTGAACGACTTGTATTTGGACGTATTTATGGATGATTATTTTTCTTGAACATTTTCAAAAAAAAATTTTAAAATAATTTAATAAATATTGAAAATGTTTAATTTAATTTACAATTTATTTATAGTTCGGAAATTAATTTGGAAATTTACGGAAAAATATTGATGGAAAATAAAACGCCTTTTCCGCGTCGGCACTTGGAATAAGTTTTATTTGTGGTATGGATTTGCCGACGGGAAACAATCAGAACTTAGGTAAACTTTGGTTATACGCCTTTTCCGCGTCGGCACTTGGGAAACAGGCAATGTAAACTTTGGTACACTTTGGTTAAAGGGAATGCAGATAATCTGCGCAATTTATGTCGCTAATATGTGTAATGTATATGGAGATGTATGCGTATATGTATGTATGTATATGGAGATGTATGCGTATATATATTTATATGGAGATGTAATGCATGCAATGTATATGGGTAAATGGCGGGTAAATATTTAATTAATATTTTACTTGGAATGGCCAGAGGGTATGTGTTGTTTATTGTTATTTGTATGTATAGCAGAGCAAATTGTATTAAGCGGACTGCGGAGTTAAGGCATAAAAATGTGTTGAAAAGAATTTGGCTTGCTTTGGACACAGAAAAACGAGAACGGAATGTTTGCCACTTTTGGCAGAGCTTTGGACTTTAGAAATTTTCACTTAACTTGGCACAAATTAATTTCACTTTTCCACATTTGGAATTTTGCACTGTTCGGACTGGATGAATATTTTAGAACGGTGGGAAATATGGCGGCGGCCGTGTAAATGGATAAGTAATTTCCTTTAATTGCCTTTGGTCGGAGAAATCCGTTAGATCTGACAATAAATCTGACAGCAAATTGAACGAAATTGGATGTTCGAACCTTTTGCTGCAGACCAGCAATTAAAAGGAATGGAGATTTCGTACTTATCTTATAAGTTGGTCGCTGAAGGACAAACTTGAAAATTCCAGGATATCCGGCTCGAAGGACCAAAATGTTAGGATGCTGGGGTTTGCTTGTCCTGGAAAATTCCTAGTTTGCTGAAAATAGAACACTCGAAAAAACACTCAAAGACTTGTAGAAATAGCGCGGGCGCGACCGGGCGTATGTTTTATTGATCGTGGTTAGTTTTACACACTAAAGCTTATTCTAATGTGGAGTGGAGACTCCTCGGAGACTCTGTGGTGAAGAGCGGGAGAGCGTCAGAGGGAGTGGAGAGCGTAAGAGGGAGCGGAGAGCGGGTGACAGTCCAAACCCCGTAACTTGAACAGGCCGAAATTAATGAAATTTATAAGATTAAGTATCTTTGTCGCCAGATGGTGAAGATTGAAAGGATGCGAAAAGCGACGGAAAGCGCACAATGTCATCGCTGCCAACTGTGTGGGCACACAGCCAAATACTGACACCGGCACCGAAATTGCGCCAGATGTGGCGAAGATCATGAGACTACACAATGTGGACGCTCCCCTGAAGAGCAGCAAACCTGTACCAAGAGCGTGAAACGCACAACCAGGTCGAATCGCTTCTGTGCAATGTCAGACAATGCATTGTGGTCCAGAATTCGATTTTTTTGGCATAAAGTCTAAAAATTGAGCTACAGACTTAAAACTTTGTAAATTTTGTTGTTAAATCACAAATAGTTTGCGCCCAAAATTTGGACCATGCCCTCTCTTGCCTCCCATATTAACTAATGGTATGACTCAGGAGTCAACGAAATTTCAAATTTTTTTTTTTAAATAAAAGTCTGTATAATATTGTTTTAAAAATAATCGCCTTCTAGTTCTACATAATAAATTTCAGAATCTGAACTCGAATCAGATTCAGAATGTGAATCCAATATTTTGTCTGATGGATCAGGTTTAAAATTAGACTGTTTGGAAATAAATCGGTCTAGTTCTCTGTTACACTCGGGCAGTTTTCTTTTAATAAATAATTCAAAATTTACTATTTTTTTTGTCAACCTCTTCTGTCTTTTTCGATTTCAGATTATTGTTGTTGATCGCGGAATAAACGTAATCTGAAACATAACTTATTTGCCTATTGTTACGCCTCCAAATGTCCAGGAGGTCGCTATGTCTGAACTCGAAGTTGCCTATATAAAATCAAATTTTAAGAAAACGAGCAAAAATGGGCAAAAGATATTACTTTACCGTCAAAGACAATAGTTAAAGGTACAAACTGACGTTTTTAACTGTCAGAAATTGTCAGAAAATTAGTTATACTCCACGAAACACAGGGGACACGTTAGAATTTTCTGTTAAAATACACATAAATTAGATGTTACACAACACAAAAACACTACAACTACATATATATTACTTACATACGTTAAAAACATCATACCTTGTCATTTATTTTCCTTATTTTACTACAATTTATGGATGTGTATTAACGATCGTACCACGTGTGAAAGTAAGCAAATAATTTTTCGGGAATTGCATTCTCTCAATCAGCTGCTTAACACATCACACTTAAAAGCTCATAAAACGATTTAGTGAAGCTTTTGGTCTATTTTGTTTTTGATTTTTATTTATATGATTAATTTTCTATAAGAAAATACTTGCTATAGGACGATATATTGACATAAAAATTTAGACTTTATGCCAAAAAAAAAACGAATTCTGGACCATAGTGCAATGTAGACAATTCTTAACCCACTACAAATGGTAGAGAGCCGCAACAGTTTCCTACCTTGCAAATGGGCCGCAGTATTAAGGGTGGAAAATCGGTATTGCGTCACAATCTTCAGCATTCGCAATTATTACTGCAGCGGCCACAGCATATAATACAACAGCAACCGTTATACAGTGCTAATGGCAATACAGGGGTGTCCCACGCTGAAGTAGCACAAGGAAGTTTTAAACCAGGCAATGTTGGAGTTGCTCAGCACCAACTAGATATTACACAGAAGCAACATTTACTGCAACAACGAGAAGACAGTAACCAACAGCACAGATTTCTTGATGTACAATCGCTTCTGGAGCAACAACAACAACAATTTCAGCAATGGCAACAACAGCTCCAACAACAGCAGCAACAGCAGTTTCTCATATGGCTTCAACAGCAACAACAGGAACGCAACAACAAAACAAACATGTCAACCAGCGCTTAGAAAAGCTTGAAAATATAGTATTTGAAATGACTATTAATATAAAACAATGGGCTGGAGCTAAACACCAGTCTTATGACAAAGTTTCGGCCTCGCAATGAACCACCTTAAGCTTCTTATATGGAATGTCAATGGCATTTCAAGCAAAGCCAGAGAAATTGAGCTCTTCGCGCACAACAATAATTAGGCTGAACCGAGGAAAAACAGTGAAAATATATGGATACACGTTCTATACTGCGTAAAAACCATCCCGTAACCCCCCCGTCGGAGGAGCGGCGGTATTAGTGAAGAGTATCCTTTGCCATTTTCCACAAAGGGTCATTGAAACGCAAACCATTCTGATGTCATCTGTTAAGGTGGCAACTGACCTTGGTGAGGTGGAGTTCAGTGCCATTTACTGCCCTCCAAGAAACAGAGTAGAAGAATGACATTTCACTAATCTACTCCGTGCTTGCGGACAAAGGTACTTGGTAGGTGGTGACTGGAATGCGCGACACTGGCTGTGGGGAGACAGATGCAACTCACCAAGGGGACGATATTCTTGCAACAGGATCACCTACAAGGTACCCATATGTGTCAAATCATACGCCCACCTACAAGCAGTACAAGCATAAGCGCTTGGGATCTTGACTCTGACCATTTGGCTCTAGTCGTCACGGTACAATCGGCTGGAGTTACCACGCGTCCATCTCCTTGGCTATTTACCAAGCATACCAACATCACAGCAATTAGATATTACGCTTAATTCCGGGGATATATTGAAATGGGAGTAGACGCTTTTACCCATCAAATCTACACAGCATCTGCTGTTTCAAGTCCTCCTGATCCTCCGACAGAACCGTTTAGATATGGCTTCATACTCACAAGGGTGGCAAGAGAGCTTATTGCAACAAAAAGGAGCCTACGAAGGCGAGCGATTCGTTCTCAAGATCTCGATCAAGGGATCGACTTCTTTGGAACCGGGCAGCAAATCAGCTTAAAAAAATTGCTAAGAAGACTTAGAAACGAATTCTTTGAGCAAAAATTTACGTCGCTGGACTATACCGTGGATGCTAATTACTCTATCTGTAAATGTACAAATTCTCGTAAACGACATCCCTTTAGGCAGGTTCCTGTCCAATGCCCTGGAGGTAATCTTGCTAAGAATGAGGAAGAACAGGCAAACGCATTTTCTCAACATCTGCAAATACGATTCACACCGTACGATTTAGCTAGTGCGGAAGAGGTCAGTGAAACAAATGACAGCCTACAGACACCGCTGCAAATGGCTTTACCCATTATGCCAGCTAGGGTCGAGGAGATTGTAGATGTCATAAAGTCCTTACCAAAGAACAAGGCTCCTGGTATCGACAGGATTTGCTATGCGATACTCAAAGCTCTACCAACTCGAGCAATAATCTACGTATTGCTCGATCTTAAACGCTATGTTACGGGTCCAGTTTTTCCCAAGACAGTGGAAAATTGCGGCTATCCATATGATTCATAAGCCAGGCAAACCTGAAGAGGACCCGGAGTCATACCGGCCAATAAGTCTGCTGCCCTCAATTTCTAAGGTGTGGGAGAGGCTTACTGCCAAGCGTATAAGTTTAGTCATAAGTCAAACTAACATCATGCCGGAACATCAGTTCGGCTTCCGAGAGGGTCATAGCACCGTAGAACAGGTTCACAAACTGGTACAACATATACTGCAGGCGTTTGATGACCTTGAATATTGCAATGCAGTCTATATCGATATGCAGCAAGAATTCGATAGGATCTGGCATATTGGACTATTATCCAAAATAAAAAGTCTGTTGCCAGCACCTTACTTTGGCCTCATGCGGTCATAACTGGATGGACGGAAGTTTATGGTCAGGTACAGGGTTGCCTACATTGCTCCCTGCCAAATGTTAGCTGGAGTTCCGCAGGGCAACGTCCTTGGCCTGCTGCTCTGTTCTTTATATACTGCTGACCTACCTAGACCCACCTACGAGAATATGCAATACCCCTCTAAGGCTATCATTGCGATTTACGTTGATGATATTGCGGTTCTTTACAGATCCAAATGCCGTATCGAAGCTGCAAATGGTTTGCAAGGATACCTTCAAACTTGATCAGCGTGGAGTAGAAGGTGGAACATGAAGGTGTGACATTGGAACAGCCATCTCAAGCGAAATACCTCGGCTTAACCTTAGATAAGCGCCTTACTTTTGGGCCTCACATAAAAACAATAACCAAAACATGTTGCCAAGGAATGCAGCAACTAAGATGGCTGATATATAAAAGGAGCACTATGTCGCTAAGAGCCAAAAGAGCTGTATACGTGCATTGTATAGCTCCAATTTAGCTGTACGGAGTACAGATCTGGGGGATTGTTGCCAAATCCAACTATAAGCGGCTACAAGTAATGCAGAACCGAACCCTACGACAGATAACTGTCCTTGGTAAGTGCGTGGCTCCACACTTCACCGTGATCTCAATCTACACACTGTGGAAGAACAGATCTGTAGACATTCCAGCAGATACAACGATCGACTTGTTAGACACCGCAGTATACTTGCAAGGAGATTGCTTCCAGCTAGACCGTTAAGGCGACTTAAAAGACTGGGATTTAGCAAGACGATTCATTAATCGTCCAGCCCTTCCACAACCTGCTAGTAAACCTCGTGAGAGGTTTGGTTCATTAAGATTTGTTTTTATATGTGTTGTTAAGATGCTATTTAGAATGTATGGTTTCAACGCTTAATAAAATAATATAATAGTTAAAAAATTAAATAGTTAAAAAACTCGCTCAGCACACTTTGTACTGGGGTTTAATTGTTTTTTTATTTTATTTTTTTTGCACTCGTAGCGGTCACACGTTTTGTTTTGGGCTACACCTGACTTTGTTTAATACACAAATTCAGATATCCTTTAATGGTCCTGTCCTTGCAGCACTAATGTAATTTTTATCACTTTTAGTACCGGTCACACCTCTATGGTGTACTAAGGTACTTTTGTTGATGACTATATATTTAGGACCACCGACTGCTCCAATAACGAATCCACCGTAATTTATTAAGAAAAAAAATATATATAGAAACGAATCCACGGTAATTTATTAGATAAAAAAATATAATCTTTATTCAAATAAAATTACAAGTGTGGAAGTGGAGAAAATTCACGTCTTATTCGTAGTGCGAAAGAATTAAATCTAATATTAAGTTGCGAATCGAACGCTTAGAAAACCTCTGGCTGAGACTTATTTACTCCTTTATGTGTTTAGCTAAAAGGGGCTCTCTTATGTATTTCTATAAATTGAGCTGCGTAATCGGTTTTGACACTTTGGTGGGAATAACGGATTCGGCAGCGAATGTTACTGTTTACATTAGTGCAGGCTGGATTTGTTATTGTCACCAGAATTGGGGTTCTTATCTTATACTTGAATTTATGACTTATGTCCTAAGGCATTGTATGATTTTGTGTATGTTGCTATGTGGTAATTTTTTTTTTTTTTTTCTAATTTTTATTAATTGGAATTAAAAAGTTTATTGCTACCTATGTGGCAGCTTGACCAGGTTTTACATAGAATTTTACAGCATAGGCATACCAATATATACATTACTTTATAAATTAAGTTATTCTAACAATATTTAATTGATTTCTTTTCCATGAACAAATAATTATAATAATCTCGATGGGAGATCATGTGGGTGGAATCTTTTTAGCCTTCTTCCGGGGAGGGATAAGCCTTCTCGCCAGTGTGTTGGGGTGGGAACCTAGTCGCCGCATATAACTTTCCGCATTGGTCCTCTATACATCGCCTATCTTTGGAATATTAAGATCTCTTTCTATATCTCTGGGTCTCATGTACCAGTGGGAGTTACATAGTGATCTAACTACTTTACTTTGAGCAACTCTTATTTTATTCAGATTAGTTCTGGCCGTAATTACGTATATTTGCAACGCATACTTCCAAATTGGGGTCAAGATGGATTTATACAGGCGAACTTTATTTGCCAATGACAGTTTGTTTCTCGGCGATAAGAGCCACGACATTTTTGCAGTCTTTGGAAGTACTGCTTGCTTGATCATAGTCGTATGTCTTTGAAACGTTAGTCCTCTGTCCAAAATCACCCCGAGGTATTTGTAGAAGGTCTCGTGTCGAAGTGTGGAGGCGAGCATGGAAATTCCAGAGCAGTTCAAAGGCATTTTTGTGAATGTGACGCAAGCACATTTGCATCACTTATGCTTGTACTCCTGACCATTACCGCGGTGTCATCCGCGTAGGTTGCAATAAGAACGTTTTCTTATTCAACTTCTGTACAGCACCAGGAATCCGGCATATCAGAAGTATACAGCATATAAAGAGTTGGGCCTAAAACACTGCCTTGGGGTACGCCTGCTAAGATTGTACGCGTAGACGATTTGTCGCCATCAATAACCACACTGAACTGTCTGTTCGATAGAAAGCTTTTGATAAGAAGAAATAGCTGTGGCGTCAAAATGGTCTTAAGCTTACTTAGAAGACCATCATGCCAAACTCTATCAAAGGCTTGTTGTATACATCTTGTCCTTCATTGCCTCCAAAGCAAAGTTTGTCACTCTGTGAAGCTGTTCTGGAGTGTCATGATTTTTTCGGAAACCGAACTTTGGAATAGCTTGGCTCACGCTTGGAAGTTTGAGGATGCGTTCTAATGCGTTCTAAGCGCGGGTAGAAGACTAATGGGCCTATATGCATCTACTTCAGTGGGTTGCTTTCCAGGCTTCGGAATCATGCTGATTTCCATTTGCTTGGAAAGTGTCCCAGCCTTAGAGCGCTATTGAACAGTAGGACTAAGCAATGTACAGCTTTGATGGGAAGGAGTTTGAGCGTCCTCTTATCAAGGAGGTTCTCACCAGACGATTTTTAGGTTTGAGCTTTTTGATTTGCGTTACTACTTCTTCCAAAGTAACAGGGTTTGTGAAAAGGTTGGTTCAAGAGTGTTTGCACCCTGTTTCGGTGTTCTGCCGGAGTAAGATTTAGTGGCTTAAATCTATCCTCTCAGCTGCTTGCAAAGATATCGGCCTTCTCCTGACTGGAGCCGCACCAACCACCAGCCGGATTTCTGACGGGACCCTTTGGAATAACTTGTCTTTTAGATTATGCGTGAGTTTTCACAGTGAGTAGTTAGTCGTTGAATCAGGACTTGCATGTTTTGGGCGCGTCTCATGTTCTGGAAAATTCTCGTCTAGCTCTTCGTTTGAGATGTATGAGAACTGAAGCGTTTTGTGGAAGTATACTGCGTCTACTTTGGGTAGGAGAATTTCTGCTTCCTGGTGTAGCAAGTGTTGCAGCCACGTGAATTTTGTCCATGAACATCACTATAGCATCTTCGATGTCTTCTGGATAATTTATGTCCATGTTTAGGTTAATGCTTCTGTCTAGGACATTCCTAAATGTTACGACAGAGGAGACGGAGTGGGGAGTGTGGCTTAATGTTGCTACTAGAGGTAGGTGATCAGAAGATAGATCGTATTTTGTTTCAATTCAAAGTTTATTTATTGGCACCCCTTTTACGATAAAAAAGTCCAAAGCTGTTGGCGTCAGTCTAGTGTTAGATGAGTAAAAGGTAGGTTCACCTGTAGCTAGAACTAGTTATGATGAGCTCTTGTAGTCGTTTTCCTCGACTGCATGCCCTTAGGTTGCCCCACCATTGGTGCTTAGCATTGGAAACCCCTTCCTGCTATACACTTGGGGCCCAATGTGATTAGTAGCTGATCAAAGTCGTTTTTAGTCCAACGCTTATTTGGAGGAAGATACAGAGAAGCTATTTTGATAATACCACCACTCGTTGGTAGATTGAGACTGGTGACTTGTAAATCTGTGCGCATTGTTGATTTATTTTGACTATGGCGAATATTGGCTTTGATGAAGATTGCAGAACCGTCTTCTGCGGTGTTACTTGGATGATTGGCATAATATTGTTCATAGCCAGGAGTGTATACTTTTAGTCCAGGGCGCATATGAGTTTCAGTAATTAGCATGATGTCATAGAGTGGGCAATAAAAAAAAGTCGAAGTTCTTCATTCTTCTATACTAATCCTCATGCGTTCCATAATCCGATTTTTAAGTTTAAGACTATAATTTTTTAGAAATCAGAACGTGGACTAGATCACGATAATCTTTGTTGGACTCAATCGTTTCCATGACTAATTTAAAAAGTTGATCCAATCTGGCGTTAATGTCCAAGATTGCCTTCTCGAAAGTGGCAAGGTTCCTGTTAGAGTTGTATTGCTCCCCAGTATTTAGTGTGATTGTGTTCTTAGCAGGAACGCGGTAGTTGTTTTCAGGTTTAGTTTTTGTTATGTCAGCATAGGAGACTCCATTTCTGACAGCGGACGACGACGCGTATTGTACATGGCGGGATTTGCTACTCGACACTCAAAGCTCTACCAATTCGAGCAATTATATACGTATGCTCGATCTTCAACGCTATGCTACGGGTCCAGTTTTTCCCAAGGCAGTGGAAAATTGCGGCTATCCATATGATTCATAAGCCAGGCAAACCGGAAGAGGACCCGGAGTAATACCGGCCAATAAGTCTGCTGCCCTCAATTTCTAAGGTGTGGGAGAGGCTTATTGCAAAGCGTATCAGTTTAGTCATAAGTCAAACTAACATCATGCCGGAACATCAGTTCGGCTTCCGAGAGGGTCATAGCACCGTAGAACAGGTTCACAGACTGGTACAACATATACTGCAGGCGTTTGATGACCTTGAATATTGCAATGCTGTCTTTATCGATATGCAGCAAGCATTCGATAGGATCTGGCATATTGGAAAATAAAAAGTCTGTTGCCAGCACCTTACTTTGGCCTCCTGCGGTCATAACTGGATGGACGGAAGTTTATGGTCAGGTACAGGGTTGCCTACATTGCTCCCTGCCAAATGTTAGCTGGAGTTCCGCAGGGTAGCGTCCTTGGCCCGCTGCTCTGTTCTTTATATACTGCTGACCTACTGTAGTATATACGAACATAATAACAATAATAATAATAATGATAATAATATTAATAATAATTATAATATGAATCATAATAATAAGTCAACTAATAAGTAAACTTAGGACCACCCTAATTCCTTAGGTCCACCCTAATCCTAAATATGCGAATTCAGCATGTGCGCTTTTAGGGGTCGCACTCGACTCCCATTGGTTATCGAGTATGAACTTCATACATACATATTGCAGAATTTGCTAGTGTCAGCACTTGGCTGTCACAAGCGATCTGCCTGTAGACCACACTAAGTTCAGTTATAAATCAGGAATAGATCAGGAATGTACACTTGCTGAATAAAAACCAAATAAAGATAAAATGATCAATTGCGTTGTGAAATTTAATTAACTACATGACGACCGTGACAGGACCGTTATAAGTTGTAGCAGAAGCTAAGGGAAACCGCTTGGAACGTGAGAGGATCAGCATGCCCGGCATTCCATGCTTAGCCACCAAGACGGCGGCAATTATGGAGAAGCAGCGATCTGAGTGAGTAGAGTGTAGGTGTGATGGGTAAAAACAGGGGCGGAGTTCGAAATAAAGCAAAAAAGAGAATAGCGCACATAAAGTGGCTATTATATACGAACACTCCACCGCCCCAATGGTCGAAAGCTCAAAAACTACAAGCTGGGCTAGACCACTGTGTCGAATATCTTAAGAAAAAAATCCCCACCACACCCGCTCACTCAGAAAAACAAATAAAATCGTTAACAATTAACAAAACTCCAACTCCCAATCCGAAAAGACTGTCTGTTTTTAAGAAAAGCTGCCCGAACGACTGCGAGGGACCACTGTTCACACCACATTGTGAACATACGTGCAGACATTGCAGCCCCAGCACATAACCCCTAAATGAGGACATCATCATCAACGTGGTGAACAGCCCGCTCACTACGTCATCGAGGGAGTGTCAGCGTGCCAACCCCGGCGACGTCCAGCTGACGCAAGGAGGGTCAGAGTGAAGCAAGTAGGAGCTGAAAAATAAAATATTTTTTTTTTGTTGCCCTGCGTGGCACACCACCCTCAATGCACTAAGCTGCATATTAATATTACACAAAATATTGTAACATTGAGCGGAACTTTTTCTGCCCGATGAGAAGAATGGCCCGTAAAGCCATACACCAATTAGGCAGGAAAATGTAACTATATTTAAAAAAAAAAAATCAAAGCAACATATTTTAAAGTAGAATAAACCAAAACCAAAAAAATAAAAAAATATACAAAAATGGGTTGGTTTGAATAACTTAAAAATAGTTGACCATACAGAAGACATTCAGTCACTGTGGTTACTCCTTTTGATCTTGACGATCGTAACAGTCGCTCAGTTTATATTAACGCTATATGTTAAGCATAACAAGATAATAAAGAAGCGTTATATAAGCAGAACAGAGAATACTTTGGATAAAATTTAAAAAAAAAAAAAAATAAGATGAATGCATAAAGAAATACTCTAATATTCATCTAATTAATTTACTTTAATATATATAAACATATTTAAAAAAAAAAAAAAACACACCCAAAATGTATTTTGAATTAAGATGATCTAAAATTTTTATTTTTGATATCAGAAAACTAGAATGAAAAAAAAAAAAAAGATTATTAGAAACCTTTTTAGGAGAGGCCACAATTTATAAAGTTCGATTGCACAGATAAATCCATATTATTCTTTAAATGGAATGGCAAGAAATAAAAAATGAGCTTAAAGAAATTAAAACGACTTTCGACAAGTCTTATAAATGCATGACACCAAATAGAGAAGTGCAACAAGATACTCTCAACAAGCATGCGCAGATATTGGTAAGATGCTTTAATGAAGCACGCCAATTAATTTACAGAGAAAGGAAAAGATTAACAAAAAATCATTTATCTCAAGCAGTAAAATATCTAAACAGGTTCCGTGAGAACTTGTTAAACGTCAAGTACAGACATAACTTAAATATTACAATCCCAACGATTTTAAGCACACCTATAGTGGCTGAGATCGGTGAGGATATCGAAAGTGTAGGAGAATCGGAAATAGAAATAAAAGAAGAGGATCTCCACGATCTTGCAATTCCAGCGGTAATAACATTACCCGAATTACTTGAAGAAGAACTTTCAGATTCAAATACTTCAAGAATACAGGAAACAGCCAAAATGACAGACTTTGCCGCAACATCAAGGGAATATGTGCGACAAATTTCGTCCACAATACCCGAGTTTGACGGCAAAAAGTTAAACTTAAATAGATTCCTCACGGCCCTCCGGCTAATAGATCTGACAAAAGGAGATCAGGAGATGCCAGCGGTAGAGGTAATCAAGACAAAGATACTTGGTCCATTATCACAGAAAGTTGAAAATGAAAAGACCATTATCGGTATAATAAATGTATTAAAAGCATCAGTTAAAGGCGAATCGCCCGATGTCATCAAAGCAAAAATGCTTAGTACACAACAGCGCGTCTAAACTGCAGCGCAATATACCACAGAGATGGAAAACCTACGTGGGTTGCTCGAAGCAGCCTATATAGATGATGGTTTAGATTCAAACAATGCAGACAAATTCGCTACAAAGGAAGCCATTTCTGCAATGACCAAGAATTGTGGGCACGATAAGCTCGAAACCATATTGGAAGCTGGAAATTTCAACACGATGAATAGCGTGATTGAAAAATACATACACTGCAGTACAGAAATGACCAGTAATTCAAATAGTGTATTATTCTATAATAATAGAGGACACTATCGAGGTAATAATTACCGAGGAAATTACCAAAACAGAGGTAATGGCCGAGGAAATTATAACTCCTACAATAACAATTATAGAGGCCGAGGTGGTTACCATGGTGGAAACAGAGGACGAGGTGGTAACCAAAATTATAATAGAGGTGCAGGTTACTCAAGAGGTAACCAAAACCATAACTATAAAACAAGTCATACCCACAATGTCCGAAACATACAATCGGAAAACGAACATGCCCCCTTAAGCGACAATCTACAGTAAAATTATACAAAATTAATCTCAATTTAAGCATTTTTATACGATTGAAGAATATGAGTACCAATTCATGGGTAACTCTTTTAATAGATACAGGTGCAGAAATTTCCCTACTTAAATGCAGAAACAATAATCTTAACGATTTAAATCCAAAAAACACAACAAATATATCAGGAATAGGGCAAGGGACAATTCAGTCTCTAGGTACACTACATTTAGAAATGTGTATTGCTAATGCAGCAATACCATATGAATTCCATATCGTACCTGACAATTTTCCTATACCAGGGGATGGTATAATTGGCTTGGATTTCATTAAGAAATACAATTGTATTTTGGAATTCCACGACCAAGAAGATTGGTTCACTTTGAGGCCCAAAAATTTCAGGAACATAAACATTCCTATTATACATTCACTAGATAACGAAATAATTTTGCCAGCTAGATCAGAAGTAATTCGAAAGATTCAACTAACATCTACTGACACACATGTCCTCATCCCCAACCAGGAATTGCAACCTGGCATAATAATAGCAAGTGCACTCGTAAACACTCAGAACGTCTTGATTCGAATTATTAATACAACTGAAAAAGACGCTATAGTTAGCAGCACAAATATAAAAAGCGAATCATTGGATGATTATGATGTATACAATGCAAATATAGAAAATAGTGCACAAAGAACTTCAGAAGTATTAAAACTTCTTAAATTTCCATCGTTATTCAAAAGCGATTTAACAAAATTATGCACCGAATATAGCGATATTTTTGGTCTTGAAACAGAAACCATATCAGCTAATAATTTTTACAAGCAAAAATTGAGATTAAATGACAAAACTCCAGTCTATATCAAAAACTATAGAATGCCAGAAAGTCAAAAGCCAGAAATTCAAAGGCAAGTTGACAAATTAATAAAAGATGGCATTGTCGAACCATCTATTTCAGAATATAACAGTCCACTTCTCTTGGTACCCAAGAAATCACTGCCTAACTCGGCGGAAAAGAGATGGCGATTAGTAGTCGATTATCGCCAAGTCAACAAGAAACTGCTAGCAGATAAATTCCCACTTCCAAGAATAGAAGATATTCTTGATCAATTAGGTCGAGCAAAATATTTCTCGTGCCTAGACCTGATGTCAGGATTTCATCAAATAGAATTAGACGAAAGGTCAAGAAATATAACATCATTCTCATCTTCAACAGGAGCATACCGCTACACGCGATTACCATTTGGTTTAAAAATAGCCCCAAATTCTTTCCAAAGAATGATGACCCTTGCATTTTCAGGCTTAACGCCTTCGCAAGCATTTCTGTATATGGATGATTTAGTAGTCATAGGCTGTTCTGAAAAGCACATGCTTAAAAATCTAACCGACGTTTTCAAATTATGTAGGCAACATAATTTAAAACTACATCCAGAAAAATGCACTTTCTTTATGAAAGAGGTTACTTATTTAGGTCACAAGTGTACTGACAAAGGTATATTGCCAGATGACTCTAAATATGAGGTAATAAAAAATTACCCCAAACCAGTAAACGCAGACGAAACTAGACGATTCGTAGCATTTTGCAATTATTACAGAAGATTTATTAAGAACTTTTCTGAGAAATCACGCCACTTAACGAGGCTTTGTAAAAAAAAGCGAATGCAATGATGCATTCGAATATCTCAAAAGGGAATTAATGAAACCAACACTCCTTCAGTACCCAGATTTCAGCAAACAATTTTGCATAACCACAGATGCTAGTAAACAAGCATGTGGAGCGGTACTATCTCAAGACCATAACGGTCAACAGCTACGAGTGGCATACGCTTCAAGAAGCTTTACAAAAGGCGAAAGTAATAAGTCCACTACAGAGCAGGAGCTAGCAGCTATTCGCTGGGCAATAAATCACTTCAGACCATACGTATATGGTAGACATTTCTTAGTACAAAGTGACCATAGGCCACTATCATATCTTTTTTCGATGAGAAACCCCAGTTCAAAATTAACCAGAATGAGACTAGACTTGGAGGAGTTTGAATTCACAGTAGAATATCTCAAGGGGAAAGATAATCATGTTGCAGACGCATTGTCCCGAATAACCATAGGAGAACTTAAAGCTATAAATAGACAGATACTAAAGGTAACAACAAGATCAACAACAAGACAGAAAAATACCTGCGCAGGTGAAAAATTGCATGAACCAAACAAGAAAGAAAATATAAAAATGCCCAATATCTATCAGGTAATCAATAACATTGATGCCAAAAAATATGTTATACTCAAAATAGACAAGCATAAGTGCTTGTTGAAAAGAGGAAAACAAATTATAACACGTTTTGATATGAATAATTTTTATTCTAATGAAATAATCGATTTAGATCAATTCTTTCAAAGGATTAATGAAGAAGCAAGAATAAATAGCATCATTCAAACACAATTGTCACCAAGTGAACAAATCTTCGAATTTGTCACTATAAAGAATTTTAAAGAAAAGGGCAATAAAATACTAAAAAACTTAAAAATAGCGCTATTAAACAAGGTGACTAAGATAGATAAAAATGATAAGGTTCAAATAAAAGCAATACTGTCTAAATATCATGATGATCCATCAGAAGGAGGCCATTCAGGAATTTCTAGAACCCTGAGGAAAATAAAAAACTATTATTATTGGCCACAAATGACAAAGGCAATAAGTAAATATGTTAAAACATGTTTAAAATGTCAACAAGCCAAGACAACAAAACATACTAAAACACCTTTGACGATAACAGAAACGCCAGCAGCAGCATTTGATATAGTTTTGATAGATACCATTGGTCCACTGCCAAGATCAGAAAACGGAAATGAGTATGCTGTTACTATCATTTGCGATTTAACAAAATATTTGGTAACGGTACCTATTCCAAATAAAAGTGCAAGATCAGTTGCTAAGGCTATATTCGAAAATTTTATTCTAAAGTACGGTCCAATGAAAACAATCATAACGGACATGGGAACGGAATATAAAAACCAAATTATAGACGACCTATGCAAATATATGAAGATAAAAAACATTACTTCAACAGCACACCATCACCAGACATTAGGAACAATAGAACGAAGTCACAGAACTTTCAACGAGTATGTTCGCTCATATATATCTGTTGACAAAACCGATTGGGATATATGGATACAATATTTTACTTATTGTTTCAACACAACACCATCGGTAGTTCATGAATATTGTCCATATGAATTAGTATTTGGAAGATTACCAAGACAGTTCACAGATTTTAACAGGATAGACAGAATAGATCCTATTTACAACGTGGATGACTATTCAAAAGAAGTTAAGCTAAGATTAGAAATAGCATATAGAAGAGCTAAAAATATGTTAGACAAGGCAAAAGCCGATAGAAAGATAAAATATGATAGAAATATTAGTAACTTTGAATTAAAAATAGGAGATAAGATATTACTTAAAAACGAAACGGGTCATAAACTTGACAATAATTATTTAGGACCATATTTAGTTTCAGAAATAGGAGATAATGACAACATTACAATTATAGGAAATAAAAATAAAAAACAGATAGTCCATAAAGATAGGTTAAAAATTTTTAATTCATAATACATTTTGTTTGGTTGGCCAACCACAAATAAAAAACCAATAAAAACATTATAATACAAAACTTTTACTTTTCAAAATACAACTCTTTAATCATTCATTTCAAATATTAATATACATATTAAAAAAAAAAAACAAAAAAAAAAAAAAATTTATATACTTGAAAATAACTTCATATTATTACGTTATTTTTCAAAAGGAGGGAGATGTAGTATATACGAACATAATGACAATAATAATAATAATTAATGATAATAATATTAATAATAATTATAATATGAATCATAATAATAAGTCAACTAATAAGTAAACTTAGGACCACCCTAATTCCTTAGGACCACCCTAATCCTAAATATGCGAATTCAGCATGTGCGCTTTTAGGGGTCGCACTCGACTCCCATTGGTTATCGAGTATGAACTTCATACATACATATTGCAGAATTTGCTAGTGTCAGCACTTGGCTGTCACAAGCGATCTGCCTGTAGACCACACTAAGTTCAGTTATAAATCAGGAATAGATCAGGAATGTACACTTGCTGAATAAAAACCAAATAAAGATAATATGATCAATTGCGTTGTGAAATTTAATTAACTACACTACCTAGACCTACCTACGAGAATATGAGATACCCCCCTATAAGGCTATCTATGCGATTTACGCCGATGATATTGCGGTTCTTTACAGATCCAAATGCCGTTTCGAAGCTGCAAATGGTTTGCAAGAATGCCTTCAAACTTGATCAGCGTGGAGTAGAAGGTGGAACATGAAGGTGTGACATTGGAACAGCAATCTCAAGCGAAATACCTCGGCATAACCTTAGATAAGCGCCTTACTTTTGGGCCTCACATAAAAACAATAACCAAAACATGTTGCCAAGGAATGCAGCAACTAAGATGGCTGATATATAAAAGGAGCACTATGTCGCTAAGAGCCAAAAGAGCTGTATACGTGCATTGTATAGCTAGGATTGTTGCCAAATCCAACTATAAGCGGCTACAGGTAATGCAGAACCGAACCCTACGACAAATAACTAACTGTCCTTGGTACGTGCGTGGCTCCACACTTCACCGTGATCTCAATCTACACACTGTGGAAGAACAGATCTGTAGACATTCCAGCAGATACAACGATCGACTTGTTAGAGATTGCTTCCAGCTAGACCGTTAAGGCGACTTAAAAGACTGGGATTTAGCAAGACGATTCATTAATCGTCCAGCCCTTCCACAACCTGCTAGTAAACCTCGTGAGAGGTTTGGTTCATTAAGATTTGTTTTTATATGTGTTGTTAAGATGCTATTTAGAATGTATGGTTTCAACGCTTAATAAAATAATATAATAGTTAAAAAATTAAATAGTTAAAAAACTCGCTCAGCACACTTTGCACTGGGGTTTAATTGTTTTTTTATTTTAATTTTTTTTGCACTCGTAGCGGTCACACGTTTTGTTTTGGGCTACACACTGACTTTGTTTAATACACAAGTTCAGATATCCTTTAATGGTCCTGTCCTTGCAGCACTAATGTAATTTTTATCACTTTTAGTAGCGGTCACACCTCTATGGTGGGCTACCAAGTACTAAGGTACTTTTGTTGATGACTATATATTTAGGACCACCGACTGCTCCAATAACGAATCCACCGTAATTTATTAAGAAAAAAAATATATATAATAACGAATCCACGGTAATTTATTAGATAAAAAAATATAATCTTTATTCAAATAAAATTACAAGTGTGGAAGCGGAGACAATTCACGTCTTATTCGTAGTGCGAAAGAATTAAATCTAATCTTAAGTTTCGAATCGAACGCTTAGAAAACCTTTTGCTGAGACTTGTTTACTCCCTTATGTGTTTAGCTAAAAGGGGCTCTCTTATGTATTTCTATAAATTGAGCTGCGTAAGCGGTTTTGACACTTTGGTGGGAATAACGGATTCGGCAGCGAATGTTACTGTTTACATTAGTGCATGCTGGATTTGTTATTGTCACCAGAATTGGGGTTCTTATCTTATACTTGAATTTATGACTTATGTCCTAAGGCATTGTATGATTTTGTGTATGTTGCTATGTGGTAATTTTTTTTTTTTTTTTTCTAATTTTTATTAATTGGAATTAAAAAGTTTATTGCTACCTATGTGGCAGCTTGACCAGGTTTTACATAGAATTTTACAGCATAGGCATACCAATATATACATTACTTATACATTACTTTATAAATTAAGTTATTCTAACAATATTTAATTGATTTCTTTTCCATGAACAAATAATTATAATAATCTCGATGGGAGATCATGTGGGTGGAATCTTTTTAGCCTTCTTCCGGGGAGGGATAAGCCTTCTCGCCAGTGTGTTGGGGTGGGAACCTAGTCGCCGCATATAACTTTCCGCATTGGTCCTCTATACATCGCCTATCTTTGGAATATTAAGATCTCTTTCTATATCTCTGGGTCTCATGTACCAGTGGGAGTTACATAGTGATCTAACTACTTTACTTTGAGCAACTCTTATTTTATTCAGATTAGTTCTGGCCGTAATTACGTATATTTGCAACGCATACTTCCAAATTGGGGTCAAGATGGATTTATATAGGCGAACTTTATTGGCCAATGAGAGTTTGTTTCTCGGCGGTAAGAGCCACGACATTTTTGAAGCCTTTGAAAGTACTGCTTGCTTGATCATAGTCGGATGTCTTTGAAACGTTAGTCCTCTGTCCAAAATCACCCCGAGGTATTTGTAGAAGGTCTCCTGTCGAAGTGTGGAGGCTAGCATGGGAATTCTAGAGCAGTTCAAAGGCATTTTTGTGAATGTGACGCAAGCACATTTGCATCACTTATGCTTGTACTCCTGACCAATACCGCGGTGTCATCCGCGTAGGTTGCAATAAGAACGTTTTCTTCTTCAACTTCTGTACAGCACCAGGAATCCGGCATATCAGAAGTATACAGCATATAAAGAGTCGGGCCTAAAACACTGCCTTGGGGTACGCCTGCTAAGATTGTACGCGTAGACGATTTGTCGCCATCAAAAACCACACTGAACTGTCTGTTCGATAGAAAGCTTTTGATAAGAAGAAATAGCGTCAAAATGGTCTTAAACTTACTTAGAAGACCATCATGCCAAACTCTATCAAAGGCTTGTTGTATATCCATGAATACAGCTGTTGTATACATCTTGTCCTTCATTGCCTCCAAAGCAAAGTTTGTCACTCTGTGAAGCTGTTCTGGAGTGTCATGATTTTTTCGGAAACCGAACTGCCACTTTGGAATAGCTTGGCTCACGCTTGGAAGTTTGAGGATGCGTTCTAATGCGTTCTAAGCGCGGGTAGAAGACTAATGGGCCTATATGCATCTACTTCAGTGGGTTGCTTTCCAGGCTTTGGAATCATGCTGATTTCCATTTGCTTGGAAAGTGTCCCAGCCTTAGAGCGCTATTGAACAGTAGGACTAAGAAATGTACAGCTTTGATGAGAAGGAGTTTGAGCGTCCTGTTATCAAGGAGGTTCTCACCAGACGATTTTTAGGTTTGAGCTTTTTGATTTGCGTTACTACCTCTTCCAAAGTAACAAGGTTTGTGGGAAGGGCCATTTAAAAAGGTTGGTTCAAGAGTGTTTGCACCCTGTTTCGGTGTTCTGCCGGGGTAAGATTTAGTGGCTTAAATCTATCCTCTCAGCTGCTTGCAAAGATATCGGCCTTCTCCTGACTGGATCCGCACCAACCACCAGCCGGATTTCTGACGGGAGCCTTTGGAATATCTTGTCTTTTAGATTATGCGTGAGTTTCCACAGTGAGTAGTTAGTCGTTGAATCAGGACATGCATTTTCCAGCATTTGGTCAAAGTGGTCTTGTTTGTTTTTCACCACAACTTTGTTAAGACGATTTGATAACCTTTTGTAAATGTTTTGGGCGCGTCTCCTGTTCTGGAAAATTCTCGTCTAGCTCTTCGTTTGAGATGTATGAGAACTGAAGCGTTTTGTGGAAGTATACTGCGTCTACTTTGGGTAGGAGAATTTCTGCTTCCTGGTGTAGCAGCCACGTTAAATTTGTCCATGAACATCACTATAGCATCTTCGATGTCTTCTGGATAATTTATGTCCATGTTTAGGTTAATGCTTCTGTCTAGGACATTCCTAAATCTTACGACAGAGGAGCCGGGAGCTAGTAAGGATTTCTTTCTACATTTATATTGGGGAGTGTGGCTTAATGTCGCTACTATAAGTAGGTGATCAGAAGAAAGATCGTATTTTGTTTCAATTGAAAGTTTATTTATTGGCACCCCTTTTACGATAAAAAAGTCCAAAGCTGTTGGCGTCAGTCTAGTGTTAGATGAGTAAAAGGTAGGTTCACCTGTAGCTAGAACTAGTTATGATGGGCTCTTGTAGTCGTTTTCCTCGACTGCATGCCCTTAGGTTGCCCCACCATTGGTGCTTAGCATTGGAAACCCCTTCCTGCTATACACTTGGGGCCCAATGTGATTAGTAGCTGATCAAAGTCGTTTTTAGTCCAACGCTTATTTGGAGGAAGATACAGAGAAGCTATTTTGATAATACCACCACTCGTTGGTACATTGAGACTGGTGACTTGTAAATCTGTGCGCATTGTTGATTTATTTTGACTATGGCGAATATTGGCTTTGATGAAGATTTCAGAACCGTCTTTTGCGGTGTTACTTGGTTGATTGGCATAATATTGTTCATAGCCAGGAGTGTATACTTTTAGTCCAGCGCGCATATGAGTTTCAGTAATTAGCATGATGTCTATAGAGTGGGCAATAAAAAAAGTCAAAGTACTTCATTCTTCTATACTAATCCTCTTGCGTTCCATAATCCGATTTTTAAGTTTAAGACTATAATTTTTTAGAAATCAGAACGTGAACTAGATCACGATAAGCTTTGTTGGACTCAATCGTTTCCATGACTAATTTAAAAAGTTGATCCAAACTGGCGTTAATGTCCAAGATTGCCTTCTCGAAAGTGGCAAGGTTCCTGTTAGAGTTGTATTGCTCCCCAGTATTTAGTGTGATTGTGTTCTTAGCAGGAACGCGGTTTTCAGCTTTAGTTTTTGTTATGTCAGCATAGGAGACTCCATTTCTGACAGCGGACGACGACGCGTATTGTACATGGCGGATTTTATTATTTCTGTTAATGGTTTAGTTGGGTGGTCTAGGCCCTGGCTTACATTTTTTACTCAATTCTATTCTGACTTTGCAGCCTTTAAAACTGGCTGGCCGATTGCGGGTGTGTCCAAAATTTTGGCAATTGTAACATTGAGCTATGTCATAGTTGCGAGTAGCCTTCTCCACTGTAACCCTGTGCCTTCCAATACGGCTTACTTTAAGAGACTCGGCCACATTCGGAGTCGGCTTAAGATTTACTAAGAACAGATTTTGTCTAGTTTGTGCGATAATGGCTTCTTCATCGTCATTTCCATCTGCCATGATTTTATTCCAGCCAGGCTTCCTTGGGGATTAGATGCTCAGTACAGCGAAGCCGTTGTCTGTGAATCAGCGCTCTATTTCTTCTTTTGGGACAGTTGACTGTATGTTCTTCACCACCAGCCTATATGGTTTTTCCTCACGCAGTTGATGATGCCAAAACTGTTATACTGTTAACATTAGGAACACATATTGGAGGAGGTTTTGGAGCTGCCGTTTGATGCGGCTGGTCAGTCTAAGTTGTCAGCGCATAATTCAATTGATTCCTGATCAGTATCCATATCTTCGGTAAGGCTTATTTCTTCAGCTAAAGATGCGAAACGGTTGTTGCACAGACTAGTTGATGGGGAAGCTTGTTTTGTTTTTCCCATAGACGCACGGGAAATGGTTTCTTTGCTTTTTTTTCAATATTGTAGGATCTTCTCCAGAATCGGTAGGGTTCCGCTTCCTGCGTCTAGAAGGGGGGGGATGGTCTGAAACGAGCACCCCAGACGGGAAAAGTCTGGTGAAGTAGTATAACCTGTGGACATAACTGAATCAGTTCTTGTCGAAACAGTACTTGTCGGAGCAGTACTTGTCGAAGCTCCCACAGTGTACGTTGATGTTGTTGAACAAACAAGAGAAGTGGTAACTGTATTAGTTACTGTTGAAGCAGCGCTGGTTTTACCAAGACATCCTTGTGAAAGGCCATAAGAATCGTATTGCCTTTGAGGCAATCATGGCTCGTATCTCTGCTGGAGTATGTTCAGCGATTTTCTTCATCTTCTCTAATCGGTTCAGCTCTTCCGAGACCGGTGGACTAGAAGGTGTGTTTTTATCCATTTAATAAATAACTAAATTTTCAACTCGGAAAAAATAGAAATCATTTTCTTATCTCACGCCGGCCTGTGCGTTAACAAATGAGAGACATGTCACCAGCCTAATGGGCAGGGTCGTTTTCAGTTTCGCCCTGGTGTTTACTGTTTTTGAGAAGTCCACAGAGAGAAGGGCCCAATGGGCAAAAATTGCAAGTTTAACGCACCTTATCCACTGTTGTTTTTTGTTGTCATATGCCGACTTTGCAAGGCAGAGTCCAAAGTTTAAAATGCGTGCTGATTTGCACAGCAACGACTGCAGGCTTGCGACTAAAGTTAAAGAGATTTATAATCTTATTCTCGAAATTTTTATTTGATTTTGATCACCGAACTTTACTGACGTATCGCTCCAGGACCATTGAGGTAATGTATGTGTGTGTGTGTGTTTGTTAGTATATGTAGTCAAGTGTTATACTATGGCACATATGCTACTTCCCCATCCTTAAAAAATTAGCCCGTCTGTTTAGCTATTGAGCTTTTTCAATAGCTGTTGCGAATAATAAAAAACCGAAGAAAGTTTGTTTATATTACGACACTGTTTATTTTGCGAATTGTTTAAGGCAGCTAGGGCCGACAAAGAGCTATATCGAATGCACAAGTTTAGTCTTTTCCGACGAACACGACGAATTGGCAATTGACGGGGCAGACAGCCGAAATGCAGCGCCCAAGCTTAACGTAGGAAGCTTATAATATTAAAGAATATGAGATTAGTCTACTGCACGGTTTTGGCGACTGCATGACCCAAAATCCTCCCCCCATTGAAAGCTTGGCTTCCAACATAGTCCTCAAGGGGAAGCAGACACAGCTTGTTCACTGCCCGCCTTATTACTCCAGACGCGGTCCTCAATTCTGCAACTCGAGCGACGCCGTCTCTGCCAGGAATCAACTGCATGACTCTCGCCAAAGGCCATCTCATTGGGGGTAGATTCTCGTCCTTAACAAGAACGACGTTGTCCACGGCTACGCCAGGCTTTGGGGTGCGCCACTTGGAACGCTGCTGGAGCAACGTCAATTACTCTTCCTTCCATCGCGACCAAAATATTTGCTGAAGAAAGGAGATGCGCTGCCAAGAGTAAAGCCGATTATAGTTTAGGCCCGTAATATCTGCCTCTTCAAACGACGAAGGCGGACCTCCATTGAGAAAATGCGCCGGAGTGAGGACATCCAGATCGGCAGGATTCTCTGAAATGGGAACTAAAGGTCTGGAGTTAATAACTGCCGAGATGTGGCACACCAGCGTCCTCAGCTCGTCGAAGATCAGAACCGCCGTACCCACAGCGCGGTAGAAATGATGTTTGGCCGTTTTCACCGCGGCTTCCCAAAGTCCACCGAAATGGGGCGACCGTGGAGGGATGAACCGCCAGTCTATCGTCTCCGAAAGGCAAAAATTCTGAACGGAGCCTTGATGCTCGCTGCTGAGAAATAACCTTCGAAGTTCCAGAAGTTCATTTTTGGCGCCGACAAAATTGGTGGCGTTGTCTGACCAAATTAGCTTCGGCTTCCGCCGGGTGCATATGAACCTCTTGAGTCCGCACAGAAACGCAACTGTCGAGAGATCCTTGATCAGCTCCAGGTGCACTGCCTTGGTTGCAAAGCATATAAATACGCAGCCGTAGCATTAACCGCTGGCTTGTTGCGACTATCCGACTTGTGAAAGAAGGGTCCACAGAAGTCTATACCAGTCACCTTAAAAACATGAGATCCTTATAAGCGTTCCTTAGAAAGGTCCGCCATTATGTGCTCTATCAGCCGCGGCTTAATCCGATAACATCTGATGCACCTGTTCACGGCCTGTTCCTCCCCCCAATAGGGCAATATTGGGATCGAATTGCACCCAGAAGAGCTCGAGGTCCGGCATGAAGATTACTTTCATGGTAATGCGAGATAATTGCCAGAGTCACCGGATGGGACCTTGGAAGGATTTTCTGGTGTCGGCCATCAAAGTCCAATGACAAATTCCGGAGGCGACCGCCTACTCTAAGAAGTCCAAATTGATCCAGGAACGGCGAGAGCGAGGTTATGGGTCTAGAGTTTCTAAGGAAACTCTTCCCAGCGTTTTTAGGGACTGCAGGTCCTCCCATAAATGCGCGCGCTGCACCAACCGCAGCATCATATGAGTACCCTCTTGAATGTGTGCGACGGTGAGCCCAGGATGACTAATTCCATTACAAAATTTGTAAATGTATGCAAACACTCGTTGCAGTGAGGGGTAAGAATTTGCAAATTTGGAGCTAGCAATTACATCCACGTACGGCGACTTTACGATGAACACACTTCGACGAAGATCAAGCACCGGTTTGTCAGGACAAACAGCTGTTGGCCAATCTCTTTCAGGCTCCGTGCCTGGCGCTCCATGCGCCCAGAGTAACGATTCGCTAAGCTCAGACGGCAGGGATCCTCTGGATAAGATGTCAGCCGGATTTAACGCTGTTGGAACATACCGCCAAGCCGTGACATCTGTCAGCTCCTGAATGGCAGCAACCCTATTTGCCACAAATATGTTGAACCTGGCGGGCTCATCTCGGATCCAGGAAAGTGCCACCGTCGAGTCGCACCAACAATAGTAGCGTCCTTTAAATACTTTCAAGCCAACTATTTCCCTAATGATTTTAGTCAGAAGATCCGCACCACAAAGCTCCAGCTTTGGTACTGTTATGGTCTTCAACGGAGCTATGCGCGACTTCGAACAAAGCAAATGGCTAAAACTTTGATTCCCTTTAGAAACCACATAAACGCAGGCTCCATAGGCATCAATGATTGCATCACAAAGCCCATGCACCTCAAGACCAGACTCTGCGCTCAAGACCAGCTAAAGCGCCTGCAGGGTCTCAGTGGCGACTGAAAGGCAGAGAACGAAAACAATAGCTGGTCGGAGGCGGGATCCCAAGCGAGACCTAAAGTTTTGGTGAAATCGCTACCATCTTCAAACTTCATGAATGACTCCTTGTCCTCGGCGGGCACACTGTAATGATGAACTCCAATTCAGAACACAAGTCCGTTTTAAGTTGAATGCAGCCGTCGGGCTGACTTTATATTTATTTCAATTTATTCTTTTGGTTTTAGAGTAGGCAGAAATGGTTCTGTCAGCTCAACGTCTACAGAGTGTCTGATTTTACAGTTTTGAATATATTTGGACTTAGGCTAATCCGCGTAGCTGCGCTGCCGCTCCGCGGCGGAGCGGAGTTCTTATGTATATCTTATATATCTAGGCTTATCGGGAGAGCGAGCTATGTATGTACGTATGTAATAAGCATTTGGTCGGCGTGTGAATGCTGACCATGCACTTATACTTTTTGGCCTTCAAGTGGGCAATGCACTTATACTTTGTGGCCTTCGAGTGGGCGATCATGTTACATCCGCCCTGGGCCTAACTGCGAGCATAAACATAAACATAAACATAAACATAGCAACAAAGTGCTGCCATATGTTAATATGCTATTTTATTTAATTGTTCTTAATATTGCATAGGCACATACTACATCTCCCTCCTTTTGAAAAATAACGTAACCTAGTGAAGTTATTTTGATTATTAAATGCAAATTATTTTATTTTTATTTTTATTTTTTTTTTTTGTGTTTTTGTTTGAACAACAATAGTTGATTTTGTAATGCAAAGATAAAAATATACGTAGTGTATGGAAAGTTTGTATAAATGATTAAGTAAAATATAAGTTTAAATTCAATCATGAATAAAATTTCTTTATTCTATCTTTAGGAACTATTTGTTTTTTGTTTTTATCAGCAAGTAGCGTAATATTGTTATTATCTCGTATGCTTTCTATCTTATAGGGCCCCGTGTATTTAAAGTCTAATTTATGACCTACCTCATTTCTTAGTAAAACTTTATCTCCTACTTCTAACTCTATGTCATTTACTTTTAAGTCATAATTTTCCTTATTTTTTTCTTTGTGTGCTTCAAGAAGTTTTCTTGCTCGAGCATATGCTACCTCTAACCTATATTTACTCTCCTTAGCGTAATCATCTATGTTATATATTGGTTCTATGCTATGTAGTTTATTAAAATGTTTTGGTAAATTACTTGTTCTACCGAAAACTAATTCATATGGACAGTAATTATGTACCATAGATGGGGTCGTGTTGAAGCAGTATACGAAATATTGAAGCCATACGTCCCAATCGGTTTTGTCCGTCGATATGTAGGATCGTATGTACTCGTTTAAAGTTCTATGACTTCTTTCTACTACTCCAACTGTCTGGTGGTGATGAGCTGTTGATGTTATATTTTTTATTTTCAAATATTTACATAGGTCAGTAATTATTGAATTCTTATACTCTGTTCCCATGTCCGTTATGAACGTCTTCATTGGACCGTACTTTAGAATAAAAGATTCAAATATAGCTTTTGCGACTGTTTTTGCGCTTTTATTTGCTATTGGTATGGCAACTAAGTACTTGGTTAAATCACATATGAGAGTGACTGCGTACTCGTTACCATTTTCTGACTTAGTTAATGGACTAATTGTGTCCACGACAACTCTGTCGAAAGCATGTTCTGGTGTGTCAGTTATAGTCATTGGGGTCTTTATATGCTTTGTTGTTTTTGCTTTTTGGCATTTTTGACATTTTCTTACGTACTCTTATGTATTTACTCATATTTTTCCAATAGTAATGTCTTTTGACCTTGGCCAAGGTTTTTGTAATGCCTGTATGCCCTCCTTGTATTGGATCATCATGTAGTGTAGACAATATAGCTTCTTTTTCTTTTTCATTATTTATTTGGGTCACCGGGATAAGTAGCGCTACTTTTAAATTCTTTAATATTTTATTGCCCATATTTTTAAATTCATCTATTGAAACGTGTTCAAAGATTTTCTTCCACGGTGCCATTTTGATTTGGCTGATATCATATATACCGGCTTGCAATTCAAGCCTTTGGAAAAATTTATCTAAATCAAGAATTCCATTAGTATAAAGATCACCAACATCATATCTTGCAATGATTTTCTTTCCATGTTTAAATAAACATATCGTGTCATTCAATTGCAATGTCACTACTTTTCGTACCTCGTCATTTGTTATGACTTCGTATACGTTGGGCTCTGAAGCTATTTCTTTGGTTTGTTCGTGCAAATCCAATTGTTCTTTTCCTGCGCAGGATTTTTGTCTACGTTGAAATCTTGTAGTGACTTTTAATATATTTCCAGTTATTTCTTTTAGCTCTTTGATGGTTATTCTTGATAACGCATCAGCTACATGATTGTCTTTGCCCTTTAGATACTCTACCGTAAAATTATATTCCTCTAATTCAAGCCTTATTCTTGTTAATTTAGAACTGGGGTTCACCATCGAGAATAAATATGTCAATGGTCTATGGTCTGTTTTCACAGTGAAGTGTTTTCCGTAAATGTATGGTCTGAAATGTACTATTGCCCAATGAATTGCTGCTAACTCTTGTTCTGTTGTACTCTTATTGCTTTCACCTTTCGTAAAAGCTCTTGATGCATAAGCAACTGGGAGTTGGTGGCCATTATGGTTTTGAGTTAAAACTGCGCCACACGCTCGCTTGCTTGCATCTGTTATTATGCAAAATTCTTTGCTGAAGTCTGGGTACTGCAAGAGTGTTGGGTTAATTAGCTGAGATTTTAAATGTATGAATGCTTTTTGACATTCATCTGTCCACTCGAATGGAACATTCTTTTTACATAATCTTGTTATGTGCCGCGAATAGTCGGCGAAATTTTTGATAAAACGTCTGTAGTAATTGCAAAATGCTACAAAACGTCTAGCGCTGTCCGCATCATGTGGAACTGGGTAGTTCTGAATGACATCATATTTTTTGTCATCCGGCAAAATTCCTTTGTCTGTGCATTTATGTCCCAAAAATGTGACTTCATGCATGAAAAATGAACATTTTTCAGGATGTAACTTTAGGTTGTATTCCCTGCATTTACCAAAAACTTCAGTGAGGTTTTTAAGCATATGTTTTTCGGAACAACCTATGACTATTAAGTCAGCCATATAAAGGAATGCTTGAGACGGTTCTATTCCGGAGAATGCTATAGTCATCATTCTTTGGAATGAATTAGGCGCTATTTTTAAACCAAATGGCAATCGCGCCATATGAGCCATTATTGGTTGAGAAAGATGTTATATCTCTCGAGCCTTCATCTAGTTCGATTTGATGAAAACCTGACATTAAATCAAGGCAGGAGAAATATTTTGCTCGACCAAGTTGGTCCAAAATATCATCTTTCTCGGTAGTGGAAATTTGTCAGCTAAAAGTTTCTTATTAATTTGGCGGTAGTCTATTACTAATCTCCATTTCTTTTTATCTGAATTTGGGCTTGAATTTTTACGTACTAATAGCAAAGGGCTATTGTACTGTGAAACTGATGGTTCAACTATTTTATCTTTTATTAATTTCTGAACTTGGGCTTGCATTTCTTCTACTTGACTATGAGGACTTCTATAATTTTTCGTGTATACCGGCTCATCATCTTTTAATCTCAACTGTTGTTTATAAAAATTATTAACTGTTATTGGTTCTGATTCTAATGCAATTCGGGGAAATTTTTCTTTAATTGAGATAAGACAGTTTTATTTCTATTTTCACTATTTGCCTGAACTACATTGTAGTTCGAAAGTGGCTCATATTTTAAAGTGTCCATATTGACTAATTGGTCGGAATCGGTTGTATTTAAAATTCGGACAAATGTATTACTTGATGTTGGGATTGTATTTGCAACATAAATACCAGTTTGAATTTCCTGGTTTGGATTTAAATTTTTTTATTTTTTGATGATACTATTAATCTTTGGACAACTTGGGATCTTGCTGGTAATAACGTTGTGTTAATACCAGAGCTGTGTGTTATGGGAATGTAGATTGGAAATTTCAAATTGTTTGGTCTAATTATAAGCCAATCTTCTTCTTGGTTTAAATCGATTTGGCAATTATATTTTTTAATGAAATCTATTCCTATTATTCCATCACACGGTATGGGAAAATTTTTATCTACTAAATGAAAGTCGTGTGGGATAATGTATTTAGCTGTCTGTATCTCAATAAAAGTCTGTCCTCGAGACTGAATTTTCTGTTGGCTTATGCCTTGAATGTTTATTTTGTTGGTTATTTGAATATTAGAAAATTTGTCAGAGTTCTCTTTGAGAATAGAGATATCTGCACCTGTATCAAGAAGAAAAACTAGTTTTACGCCTGTTTCGGCATGAATGAATGTGGAAAATATGTTGAGATTATAATTGATGGTGTATACTCTACGATCTTCTTTTACTGAGTACCTAAAGGCTGTTGCGAGTTTCCATGATCTTGGATTACTCGTACATTGGCATTATTTCTGTTGTAGTTATTTTGATTGTTGTTACGGCCTCTATTTCCATTATAGCGGCCTCTGTTATAGCCATTATAACGGTTATTATTTCCATTATAGCGGTTTTGATAACCGTTATTCTGGTAACCGTTATTTTGGTAACCGTTATTGTAGTTGCCTCTAATACTATTGTTATTAAAGCCTCTACCGCGGTTACCACCTCTATTGGCATTTCCATATCCTCTGTTGGATCTGTTACCTCTAAAGTACATCACTTTATTGATGTCACCGGTAACTCTTGTACTCGTTCTTATGTATGCGCTAATCGCTGCATCCATAGTGGTGCAAGTCCCTGCTTCCAGTACTGTTTTGATGCTTTCGTGCTCAGCACGATTTATCATGGTTTCAATTGCCTCTTTGGTGCTTAGACCAGTGGCATGTTCTAGAGGTATACCCTCATCGATATAGGAAGCTTCTAATAGCTTTCTCAGGCTATCAACTTCAGCGGTAAATTGCGTTGCAGTTTTACATCTTTGCTGAACTGTTGATAGCTTTGCTTTGACATTACTGGATGTCTCACCGACAACTACTTTCTGCAATTTGTTTATAATTGCTGGAATTGTCGTTTCATTGTCAACTGAGTTCAAAATTGTGTCAACTATTTTTGACTTAATGACCTCAACTGCAATGTCTTCAAATGGTCCTTTAGCTAGGTCTACCAATTTGATTGCCTTAATGAATCTTTGTAAATGGATCTTTTGCCCATCAAATTCTGGCACTGTGCAAGCGACTTCCCTAATATAAGACCTAACGGCAGCTGCTTGTTCCGCCATGGTTAAGTTATTTTCGGAGTCAGCTGCGTTGTTTGTTTTATCTTCGTCCTTCAGCATTAATTTTGCTGGTAAAGTTAGATCGTGAAGATCTTCCTCTTTAATACCTTCTTTGACTATAGTCCTATCTTCTTCGTCTGAGTCAGTGCTTTCTTCATTCAAATTTATTCTTAGCGGGGTGATTACTATGTTTGGAATTTCTATCTGGAGACTGAATTTATTTTTTATAAATATTAATTTTTCTCTTAATGTCACCAGTAGTTCCAAAGCTTTAGCACACTGTTTGCTTTCCAAATTCTTTCTATTTAGTTGGATCATCTCTCTGATTTCATTATAACTATTTACCAAGATTTGGGCATTCTTATTAATTGTTACAGCTTGTATTGATCTGTTTTGCGTTAAGCATTTATAGGATTTTCTGAAATTTTCATTTGGGTCTTTTAACTGATCAACAAGCTTTTCCCAGTCCATGCTATGGTATTCTCATATCTTCAAATTTATGCATTTGTATTTTTTTTTTTATTTTTTAGTTTCTAATCTAGATAAATTCAATATTACGTTTGTATTTTTATTTATTATTTCTTTTTCAAAAATTCATTCAAATTTTAAATTTATGCATGATTAAGTTTTCCAAAATTTTCCTTAAATATTATCTAAACCGTTAGCAGTGCTACGGTATCGTTTCTTCAGGCACTTGTTGTGCAATTTGTATATTTTTATTAATGCATTGGATACCATAATTAGTGCAATTACAATTAGTATTATGGTTATCCAGAACAAGTTTGCATTTTGGACTTCAACTTTATTTATGACATTGTCTGTAGAGTCCACAGGTTTTGTATCTATTAGACCCATTTTGGGTATACTAATTATATATTTTTTTTAGTGAATCTTCTTTGTATATATTTATATCTTTAGTTTTACTTATTCCATTTGTCTCTATAGACATTTATATTTGGAATAAAAAGTTTTCAATGTTCGTTAAAATAAAGAAAGAAAATGTATTTTACATTATTGCCTGCCTGATTCTAGCTATGGCTTCACGGGCCATATTGGGTTAACAGGGCATAGTAGTATATGCTCAGTTTTACAATATTTCTTACAATTTCTTATATATATTTTATATCTATTTTATTTATTTAATGTTCATCTGTTCATCTGCTGATGTTCATCTGGTGTCAGCTGGGCGTCGCCGGGGGTGGCACGCTGACACTCCCTCGATGCTGTCTATTTGTTGGGTGTCAGCTGGGCGTCGCCGGGGGTGGCACGCTGACACTCCCTCGGTGCTGTCTATTTGTTGGGTGTCACTGAAGACGTCGATGGCCGCTCACAGGTCCCCAGGCAGTAGGGACTCCAGATTCCTTCGCAGCCAGGGGGGCAGGACTTCTTTGGTTTAGTTAGTGGTGGTGCCGGTGCTGGACATGCCTTGTATTTACAAACTTCATTAATTTTTGGTATATTTTTGATATTATCTGAGTGAGTTTTCTCGAGTTTTTGGGTTTTTAATTCTTGCTGATATTGCAGCAAGTGGTCTAGCTCTGCATGTAGCTTTAGAGCTTTCGACCAAACCGGTGGCGTTTGCTGACCGTATATTAGCCACCTTACGTGGGCTATACGTTTATTCAGATTAGTTTTCAAACCGCCACGGTGTTTACCCATACTCAATAAAACTCTACTCACTCAGATTCTTCCTTAGTTTTGGAGGTTCCATTTAATTATTCCTTGTGTGCCTTCTTCCAGTCCAGTATTCCTTTGTCTTCACCAGCTTGGGTCAATTCGTCCAGCGTTGGACGACTGTCACGGTCGCCATGTAATGATGAACTCCAATTCAGAACACAAGTCCGTTTTAAGTTGAATGCAGCCGTCGGGCTGACTTTATATTTATTTTAATTTATTCTTTTGGTTTTAGATTAGGCAGAAATGGTTCTGCCATCTCAACGTCTACAGAGTGTCTGATTTTACAGTTTTGAATATATTTGGACTTAGGCTAATCCGCGTAGCTGCGCTGCCGGGTACGCCAGCGGCGGAGCGGAGTTCTTATGTATATCTTATATATCTAGGCTTATCGGGAGAGCGAGCTATGTATGTACGTATGTAATAAGCATTTGGTCGGCGTGTGAATGCTGACCATGCACTTATACTTTTTGGCCTTCAAGTGGGCAATGCACTTATACTTTGTGGCCTTCGAGTGGGCGATCATGTTATATCCGCCCTGGGCCTAACTGCGTGCATAAACATAAACATAAACATAAACATAGCAACAAAGTGCTACCATATGTTAATATGCTATTTTATTTAATTGTTCTTAATATTGCATAGGCACATACTACAACACCCTCCAGCACAAGCGGAATGTTAGAGCACCATTTCCTTAGCTTGAGCCTGCCCTTCGCAAGAATGCCTGCCGTCTGTTGCATTATGCTGATAGCATCCTTTACTGTGCCTGAGCCGGAGAGAAGATAATCCACGTAGAATTGCCGTAGTTGCCGAAGGTAACTGTGTCGAGTTTGTATACTTGAAATTCATCGATCAGGGATCAGCGATCGCTATCTTCTTGCGAGATCCTTACACATCGGTACATTTTACATATGTCTCCTGTAACGGCAACTGGGTGTGACCGAAATCGAATTAGGATGTGAAATAGCTTGGGCTGGATGACCGGGCCAGCCATTAACACATCGTTAAGCGAGTAACCAGTGGATGTGCAGCTCATCCGTCAAAGACAACGCGTAGCTTGGTGGTAGTGCTATCCTCCTTCATGACGCATTGATGTGGCAAAAAATATCGGCACGAGCTGACCTCGGAGGCAAGCACGGGCGACATATGTCCCAGATCACGATATTCTTTCATGAACGCCGCATATTTAACCCTCAAGACAGGGTGCTTTGTAAGCTTCCTTTCCAGCGACAAGAATCTCCGCAAAGCCTGAGGATAGGAATCTCCTAAAGAGTCCAAATGGAGTTTTAGCGGCAACCGTACCGAGTAATCGCCAGCTGGCAGTCGGGTGTAATTTTTAACAAAGTGGGCCTCGCAATTTAGCTCCTCCTTAGTGGCTTGAACTATTGGGCCGGGACAATTTTCTACCTCCCAAAAGCGCTGCAGAAGTGAATCAAGTTCAACATCAATGCTGTTTTCCTTGCTGGCTGAAGAAGGGACGCGTGAAGCTATTAAGGCGCTACCGCAAGGGCACGCGCAGCCTCCAGACACAACCCAGCCCAGACGAGTTTTTTGAAGAAGGGGCAGTCCTGGCAACAACTTTATCTGACCTACGCACAGCAGCTCATAAAACAGGCTACCTCCTATTAACAGGTCAACACGTTAAGCTTTATAAAAATCCGGGTCGGCGAGCTGCAGGTTTTCTGGAATCTTCCAGTCCCCAATGTCCACATTAAAACTTGGCTGGCGATCCGTAATATCAGGAGCGATAACTGCTGTTATGCTCGTTGAGAATTTCGAAGTGACAGACCGAATCGCAATTCCTACCGAGAATCCATCAGTCGCGAAATTGGAATCCCCGATTCCAGTGACCGGAGCCGGACGACCTCGACCTTTTAAGTTACAGTTGATTTGCAAACCGAGAGGTGACCAAGTGCAGTTGAGAGCCAGAATCTAACAAGGCCCTGCATTGAACGAACAGATTCCCGATTCTGCACTAGAACGGTTGCAGTGGCTAGCAGCACAAGGTACTACAGAGATCCTGGGCAATTAGAGTAGAAGAAGTCGAAAGCGGGGCAGAAGTCTCAGTGTGGGAGCTTAAAGACACCGGAACATGTGGCTGCGAGGAAGGCGGACCATCCAGATGGAGCAGCGTATGATGCCTGATTCCACAGGAGCGGCAGCGGCTCGAGCTGCATTGCCGTAGCTGATGGTCTCCCCTTAGGCCATTTAGGCAAAGTGCTAGTCTCTTTGCCTCGCGCAGACGATCTACTGGCGCTAAGTCTCAATAATATATGGCATGCTCTGCACTATGGCAAAGCGATGACACTGAACCATTCCGTACTACCTTTAAACGCCGATTATCAAACCTTTTTTGAAGCAACTCTAAAGCCGCTTCGTAATTGCTGTTTGAAATCTCCAATGATCGGATAGTTTCCAGCGCTGAATCCCTCAAACATGACCGCAGATGTTGAAATTTCTCAATGTTGGAGAGGTCCGGATGGCTGTCTGCTCCAGCCTCACCGTAAAAATGGGTTCGTCGTATCCGCTAAGCGTCTCATTAGACAGCGACGTTTGTAGCCTCTGCAATCTGCTGAACAGCGCATTGGCTTTGCGCTTTAAAAAGGTCACCCTGTTTTTTTTACCTTCAGCGGGCATAGCAACAAATCGCCTTTAATTCGGTTCAGCGGGAAGATGAGCACAAAATAAATGCCGAAAATGCAAGCGGGGTCACTGCACGACATATGTAGCAATGTATGTATGTATGACGTTGAGAGGTTTCATAAAACAATAAATGAGAAACTAAGAATAATTCATACAGAAAATAACCCAGAAACTAAGTTAACCAAATACGAAACCATACTTTATATATACAATCATAAAATAAAGTATAACACAAATGCATACGATACCCAGAAGAATAGAATAGATAACATACTTAAGTTAAATAAATCACGAAACGAATTCGAAGTAGATACTAGATATAGACAAGTACCATTAGTAAAAACTAAGACAACAACAGGAGAAACAACAAAACAGGAGAAATTACACAAATAGACGATAAACACTATGAAGAAAAGAACCGAGGAAGAAAAATTACTCACTATAATTCTAAATATAAAAAGAAAAAGAAAATTAATTAAACTAAATATGATAATAATTCCAGCGCAACCCCAAACGATCAAGATAATCCAACGTAAACACACATTATTGATGATCCTTTACTACTTCTTAATATGTTCTACCCGATATGCCCAAGGGCAAAGCCTTGAAGTAAACCCAATTCAAGCCAAAAATGGCTACCTAATATTTAATACTGGATCAATAAGCTTACCAACTAATTACGAGTATCATTACTTATCTGTCAATATAACAAAAACAGAACAAGCTTATAATAACTTAATAAAACAATCAGAAGAACATGAAATTCTACCCCAAGTTCAATACTTAGTAGAAAATTAAAAAGAGAAATGAATGGCATAAGAATAGCAAAGCGCAGCAAACGCGGCCTAGCTAATTTTATCGGCACAATGTATAAACACCTTTTTGGAACATTAGACCAAGCAGATGAAGAAGAATTAGAATTAAAAATTTACAATTTGTCCGAAAATGTCGTCCAATCTAATGATCTCAACGAAGTCATAAAAAAAGGCATAGAATTAATAAATTCATTAAGCACGAAAAAAAAGGGGATCAAAGATTAAATTTTTTATTTTTCAACTTGCAACAGTTTACCGAATATATAGAAGAATGCAGGTAACTAGACTCGGCATTTTTAATCCTACCATAAATTACTAAAACATGATTACTTAACGACTATAAATTCCGATAAACTTTTACATATTAAAACTTCAACTTGGTAAAAAACAGATACAAATGAAATCCTTATAATTTCCCATATTCCAAAAGAATTAAGTAAAACCACAATCTTTTCCATAATTCCATATCCAGACAGTGATCAAAACATTATAATAGAAAATGTACAAAATAAATTTTATATTCAAAATAATCAAACTTACTTAGCAGCCTCAAACACTTTGGTAACAAATAAATGCTTAAATGGCATACTTAATCAATTCAATACAGAATGTAGATATGTAAAAACTCACAAGAAATTTGAAATCAGTTATGTCGAACCTAATATAATATTAAATTATATGCATAAATTGAGATATAATAATAGAGGGAGATAACATAATAAAAGCTTTTAATTGTTCTATTCAAATCGACGACATCTTAATATCAAACACAATGTTAGACTACACTCAAACCGCTTATGTCAATAACAATATAATTTATATATATAGTAACGTAATTATGCCTTCCTCATAATTCACTTATACAAAAGACCGACCGCGGTGGTCCGCCGCATCGATTCCTTGTTAAATAAACCCAGCCACTAGGCAGGCACATAGCCACGTAGCACATAAGAATTCTTTTTCATATTTATGCACATAAGCATAAGCAAGAAGGGCTCTCGCGCAGATCAAGTAAACAACCCACTAACCCATTACATCTAAGATTTTTTCACACCAACTGTTTAAGTCTAAAGCTGATATTCAAGTTAATTCAATCAATAAAAACGCAAAGCGGATTCATTCTCAGTTTTTATTTATTTCGGCGTTGATCTTAGTTCAAATACGGATTATTTATTCGACTAAAAACAAAAACTATTTTACTGGCGCAGTCGGTAGGATACTAAAAAAGTATCCGAAAAAAAAGAACCGCGAGTGGAAAATAAATTAACTTTTATAATCCGGTACTCGTGAACAATTACGCCTGTGATTTTCGTTACTTCAACTTGGATTATAAATCCATTTCGGTTGTCCTAATAAAGTGGAAGAAAACAAGATGATGAAAATCCCCAGATGAAATTCATCCCATAAGTCCAACGGCAGGCGAAAAAAACATTCCAAATAATAAAATTATAGAAATGTAAAAATAGTACACCTTGAGGTCAAGGTTAATTGTTGAATACAAACCCCAAACGCCAAGTTACAAACTTTTGGAAATTTTCTGAGAAACACCATACAAAGGAAATTTACGAGCATTCTGCGAGGAAGCTGAAAGTAGGCGTCAACTCTTAATAGCTAAACTACATCTAGAAGGTAATAATACCGACCTCATCATTCATTTGCAAGCAATTAGGGACTCTATTAAGGCACTTATTCGAAAATTACCAACTAACTTGTTCTGTATTTTGGCTCATCATGAAATTCCCGATTTAAGAACCTTAATTAACATAGCACAAAATGAGGGATTATATCCAGATATCCATCATATCAACAACCATTACAGCCTTTTCCTAATCCATACCAGTATCCACCCATTCAATCACAATATCCATATCCACTCATGCAAACTAAACATGAGACCTGGACAAAATCAATTTGGTGCAACTAGATTTACAAACCCACAACCTAATTTTAATAGGAATCCATTTTCACAAACGCAACAAACTATAAAACAAATTATTAAACGCCCTAGACCAGCTGACAGCGATCAATCAAGAATGTCTATCGACGAAGTTAGACTACAGGACGCACAAGAATATGGACCAACTGACCCAAACTGTAATCAACACTTATATGAACAAGAGCTTCTTGACTACAATCCATACCAAACCCAGGTTGACAGTAACCAACTTATGACGCCATCAGAATTAAATGAAAATATTTCTCAATCTGACGAGAATTTTCGGTTACCAGCCTCGGACAACACCAATGCATAGAAATAACACACAAAGGTCATAAATACAAATGCCTCATTCACACAGGATCGACCATTAACATGATGAGAGAAAATTTCTTTAATCTCCCAATTCAAAACACTAAATGCAAAGTTTTGACATCTAACGGTGCCATAATACTACATAATACATAACGAATACGTTCGGATGCCATTTGGTCTCAGAATCGCACCCGCAACATTTCAAAGTAATAGTAACAGTCTCCGACCACTGCTCTACAAGCATTGTTTAGTTTACTTAGATGACATAATTGTTTTTTCTTCATCGCTTGATGAACATCTAAATTCATTACGATTGGTTTTTAATAAATTGTCCGAAGCAAATTTAATATTGCAATTAACCAAATGACAATTCTTAAAAAAGGAATTCTGGGTCATATTGTAACTCCGAATGGAATTAAACCAAACCCTCTTAAAGTAAAATCTATAGTTTCATACCCAATTCCAACTAAAGTAAAAGAGATCAGATCATTCCTAGGACTAACCGGTTATTATCGCAAATTTATCCCTAATTACGCCGACATAGAAAAACCTCTGACACAATTTCTAAACAAAGGAATGAAAATAGACACAAAATATAAAAATTATTTAGATGCATTTGAGAAACTAAAAGCCTTGATAATAAGCGAACCAATTTTACAACTCCCCGATTTTAAAAAAAAAATCGTGCGCACCACAGATGCTAGTAAAGTAGCCCTTGGTGCCGTTCTTTCTCAAACGGTTAACCAATATCTTTCAACAGCAGAACACTAAACGAACATGAATTAAATTACAGTGCGATAGAAAAGGAATTACTCGCCATAGTATGGGCAATTAAAACTTTTCGACACTACTTACTTGGACGACAATTCGAAATAGCTAGCGACCATCAACCTCTTAGATGGATACATACATGATTCATTATCAGGGATCAAAATTGAAGAGAATCATTATAGCAAAGCCACCCAACATAGTGCAGAGGAAGACAATAGTGAGCTTATTCACTTAACAGAAAAACCAATTAACATTTTTAATAAACAAATCATATTCGTTAAAACAGATCAAAATAAAGTAAAAAAGTCAACCTTTTTCGGTAAATCAATTACTACTAAATGATAAAATGACAAGAGAAAGAGCAAAGCAATTTTTACTTGACCATTTCATTTACAAATGCATTACCATGTATATTATGAGTGATGTAGATTTTGAACTTATACAAGCAGCACATAAAGAAATCATTAATACCAATTACACAAAGATTATTCGTAGTCTCATCTTATTAAAGAATGTACATTCATATGCAGAATTCAAAGAAATCATATGGCAATCACATTTCATGAATAACATTCTCCGCTGCTCTACAAGCATTGTTTAGTTTACTTAGATGACAAATTGTTGTATTTCCTACATTTCTCAAAAACATCAGTCAAGTTTTTAACCATATGTTTTTCGGAACAACCAATAACTATTAAATCATCTATATACAGGAATGCTTGAGAAGGTTCAAGTCCAGAGAAAACTATAGTCATCATTCTCTGAAAAGAATTTGGTGCTATTTTTAAACCGAATGGTAATCGCGTGAAGCGATATGAGCCATTGCTCGTTGAACTTCTCTTGAACTTTCTTCGAGTTCAATTTGATGAAAACCTGACATTAAGTCTAGGCATGAAAAATATTTTGCTCTAAATAGTTGATCTAGAATATCATCAATTCTAGGGAGTGGGAATTTATCGGACAAGAATTTTTTAAAAATTTGACGCTAGTCAATTACTAATCGCCATTTTTTCTTGTCAGAACCAGGAAGAGATTTCTTTGGAACTAACAAAAGTGGGCTGTTATATGGGGACACAGACAGTTCGACTATTTTGTTATCAATTAATTTTTCTACCTGTACTTGAATTTCGTCAAGTTGACTATGAGGATTTCTATAATTTTTAATATATACTGGCTCACCATCTGTCAATCATAGCTTTTGTTTGTAGAAATTATTTGTTGTGATTGATTCGGTATCAAGTCCGAATACATGGCTATACTTGGTGCATAAATCTGTTAGTGTAGATTTGAATTGTGGTGGACAATTTTTTGTTAATTGAGACATGACATTTTCTCTCTCTTCAGAATTGGTTTGAACTATGTCATAGTTCCAAAGTGATTCATATTGTAGATCTTTTATATTTACTATTTGATCTTTACTATTTGTATTCAGTAATAGGACAAATGCATTTTTGGTTGTTGCAACTGTGTTTGCAACATAAATGCCATTTTGTATTTCCTGGTTAGGTATTAAAAAATAGTTGTATTTTTTGGACAACCTGGGATCTTGCTGGTAGAATTATTGAGTTATTAGCAGAGCTGTATGTTATTGGAACATATATTGGGAAATTCAAATTATTTGGTGTCATCTTGAGCCAATCTTCTGTTTGATTAAAATCTAATTGACAATTGAATTTCTTTATGAAATCAATTCCTAATATTCCATCACATGGGATTAAGAAATGTGAATCTACTATATGAAAATCGTGTGGAATTATGTAATTGCCTGTCTGTATCTCAATTGAAGTTAATCCTTTGGATTGAATTAATTCTTGAATTTTAATTTTATTGTTGCCTTGGATATCATTAAAGATATCAGAATTTTCTTTTAGAAGAAAAATATTTGCACCTGTGTCTATTAAAAAGACAAGTTTTTTATTTGTTTCTACATTGGCAAAATTAACAAATATGTTTTGGCGAAGATTAATTGTGTGAACCTTGTTTCCCAAGTTATTTTGGGATAATCTTACATTTCCTTGATTATTGTTATTTTGGCCTCGGTTCGAGTTGCCACGGCCTCTAAAGTTTCCTCTATCATTATTATTGGAATTGTTATAACGATGACCGCCTCTGTAATAGGGGCGGCCCTTGTATTTTAACGACCGCGATGAATACCGCGCTGAGTCTGATTTTGGTAGAAAAGAACAGCGTTGGAATGGTTAGTTGCTTCTGTGCAACTATCTATAAATTTAGATATGGCATCGTTCATGATGTTGAACGTGCCTGCTTGATAACTTTTACCTTATCAATCGAGCAATTCTTTGTCATTGCTTTGACGGCTTGGGTCGTGCTGATTTTGTTTGCAAGTTTTGGTTTCAAACCATCACTAATATAAGCACCTTCTAAAGCTTTTGTTAATTGCTCCACCTCTTGCGTGTATTGGTTGACTGTTTTGTTCCTTTGCTGCAGGTTTAGCAATTTTGCAGAGAGTACCTCAACAGATTCTCCTTTTATTGTTCGCGAGAGTTTATCTTTAATTTCCTGTATTGTGTTTTCTGTGCTAATCAGATTCCTAGCATGACCTTTTAGTTTGGTCTTAATGACATTGACTGCTAAAGTCTCATGTTCTCCTTTTATCGAATCTAACAAGTTCAGAGCGTCTTTGAAAGTCTGTAGAGACTTTCAGGAAATCTACTACTGATTGTGCTATCTTGTTTACTATCTTGCTTCCTGTTGGCTTACTATTTCTTTCCTCAGCAATTACGTCTAGTAATAGTTCAGCTCGAAAATTTAGTGTATTCGGAACAAGTACTTGTAACTTGTGCCTTTGTGACACATATAATATGTTCTCTTTTAATCGAGATATTATATCTTTTACTTGTGTCTGTTGTAACGAAGATAATTTCGTATTGTGGTCAAGTATTATGACACGGACCTCGCTATATTTTCCTAATAGTGTCTCTAAATGTTTTATCTTTGTATCGTTACTTATTGGTGCACTCTTATTAAACGATTTATCAAAGTCTTCGCGCAGTTTCTTGATCTTAGCTATTATATTTAGCCAATCCATCAAGTTAGAAACTGGGGGGTTAATCAAAAGGTTTATTTAATTATATTTAATATTGTGTTCATAACTAGGCTTGTTTCTATTTCTTTTTTTTCGGTTTAAAAATCTATTTTTTTTTTTATTCATTCATCTTTTTATTCAATCTTAAATTTTTAAAACTTATCCAAATTATTCGCTATGCTTATATAACGCTTCTTTATTATTTTGTTATGCTTAACATATAGCGTTAGTATAAACTGAGGGTCTGTTACAATCGTCAAAATTAAAAGGAGTAACCATATTGACTGAATGTCTCCTGTATGGTCGACTATTTTTACGTTATTGACCACTTTGGCCGTATTATCTTTTGTCTGACTATCGTCAGATCCAAACCAACCCATTACAATATAATTTTTTTTCTTTTTTTTTGTGTTTTGATTTATTTTACGTTAAAAATATTTTGTTTTGTTTTTTTTTTATAATTGTTGAGCTATTGAGCTTTTTCAATAGCTGTTGCGAATAATAAAAAACCGAAGAACGTTTGTTTTAGTACGACAGTTTTATTTTGTGAAATAGCGATAATTTACGATAGCGACAATAAGTAGGTAAGTTTGGTCTCTTCCGAAGCACGACGAAAAGGCAATTGGTGGGCAGGCAGCCGAAATGCAGCGCCCAAGCTTAGCATAGGTAGCTAACAACAACAAAGGAATGAGCGCCGTCCAGATAAATGCGCGCGAGAGCAGCGGTTTGCACTATGGGCATGCTACTGCTAATTTGGCTTAAATATTAACAAGTATGAAATTAGTCTACTGCACAGTTTTGGCGGCTGCATGACCAAACATCCTCCCCCCGTTGGAAGCTTGTGTTCCAACAGAGTCCTCAAGGGGAAGCAGACACAGCTTGTTCACTGCCCGTCTTATTACTCCAGACGCGGTCCTCAATTCTGCAACTCCAGCGACTTATCAATCGAGCAATTCTTTGTCATTGCTTTGACGGCTTGGGTCGTGCTTATTTTGTTTGCAAGTTTTGGTTTCAAACCATCACTAATATAAGCACCTTCTAAAGCTTTTGTTAATTGCTCCACCTCTTGCGTGTATTGGTTGACTGTTTTGTTCCTTTGCTGCAGGTTTAGCAATTTTGCAGAGAGTACCTCAACAGATTCTCCTTTTATTGTTCGCGAGAGTTTATCTTTAATTTTCTGTATTGTGTTTTCTGTGCTAATCAGATTCCTAGCATGACCTTTTAGTTTGGTCTTAATGACATTGACTGCTAAAGTCTCATGTTCTCCTTTTATCGAATCTAACAAGTTCAGAGCGTCTTTGAAAGTCTGTAGAGACTTTCAGGAAATCTACTACTGATTGTGCTATCTTGTTTACTATCTTGCTTCCTGTTGGCTTACTATTTCTTTCCTCAGCAATTACGTCTAGTAATAGTTCAGCTGGAAAATTTAGTGTATTCGGAACAAGTACTTGTAACTTGTGCCTTTGTGACACATATAATATGTTCTCTTTTAATCGAGATATTATATCTTTTACTTGTGTCTGTTGTAACGAAGATAATTTCGTATTGTGGTCAAGTATTATGACACGGACCTCGCTATATTTTCCTAATAGTGTCTCTAAATGTTTTATCTTTGTATCGTTACTTATTGGTGCACTCTTATTAAACGATTTATCAAAGTCTTCGCGCAGTTTCTTGATTTTAGCTATTATATTTAGCCAATCCATCAAGTTAGAAACTGGGGGGTTAATCAAAAGGTTTATTTAATTATATTTAATATTGTGTTCATAACTAGGCTTGTTTCTATTTCTTTTTTTTCGGTTTAAAAATCTATTTTTTTTTTTATTCATTCATCTTTTTATTCAATCTTAAATTTTTAAAACTTATCCAAATTATTCGCTCTGCTTATATAACGCTTCTTTATTATTTTGTTATGCTTAACATATAGCGTTAGTATAAACTGAGGGTCTGTTACAATCGTCAAAATTAAAAGGAGTAACCATATTGACTGAATGTCTCCTGTATGGTCGACTATTTTTACGTTATTGACCACTTTGGCCGTATTATCTTTTGTCTGACTATCGTCAGATCCAAACCAACCCATTACAATATAATTTTTTTTCTTTTTTTTTGTGTTTTGATTTATTTTACGTTAAAAATATTTTGTTTTGTTTTTTTTTTTATAATTGTTGAGCTATTGAGCTTTTTCAATAGCTGTTGCGAATAATAAAAAACCGAAGAACGTTTGTTTTAGTACGACAGTTTTATTTTGTGAAATAGCGATAATTTACGATAGCGACAATAAGTAGGTAAGTTTGGTCTCTTCCGAAGCACGACGAAAAGGCAATTGGTGGGCAGGCAGCCGAAATGCAGCGCCCAAGCTTAGCATAGGTAGCTAACAACAACAAAGGAATGAGCGCCGTCCAGATAAATGCGCGCGAGAGCAGCGGTTTGCACTATGGGCATGCTACTGCTAATTTGGCTTAAATATTAACAAGTATGAAATTAGTCTACTGCACAGTTTTGGCGGCTGCATGACCAAACATCCTCCCCCCGTTGGAAGCTTGTGTTCCAACAGAGTCCTCAAGGGGAAGCAGACACAGCTTGTTCACTGCCCGTCTTATTACTCCAGACGCGGTCCTCAATTCGGCAACTCCAGCGACGCCGTCTCTGCCAGGAATCAACTGCATGACTCTCGACAAAGGCCACCACATTGGGGGTAGATTCTCGTCCTTAACAAGAACGACATTGCCCACGGCTACGCCAGGCTTTGGGGTGCGCAACTTGGAGCGCTGCAGAAGTGAATCATGATCAACAACAATGCTGTTTCCCTGGCTGGCTGAAGAAGGAACGCGTGAAGCTATTAAGGCGCGAACGCAAGGGCGCGCGCAGCCTCCAGACACGACCCAGCCCAGACGAGTTTTTTGAAGCAGGGGCAGTCCTGGCAACAACTTTATCTGACCGACGCACAGCAGCTCATAAAACAGGCTAGCTCCTATTAACAGGTCAACACGCTGAGCTTTATGAAACTCCGGGTCGGCGAGCTGCAGGTTTTCTGGAATCTTCCAGTCCCCAATGTCCACATTAATCCTTGGCTGGAGATCCGTGATATTGGGAGCGATAACTGCTGTAATGCTCGTTGAGAAGTCCGAAGTGACTGACCGAATCGCAATTCCTACCGAGAATCCATCAGTCGAGAAATTGGAATCCCCGATTCCAGTGACGGAGCCGGACGACCTCGACCTCTTAAGTTGCAGTTGATTTGCAAACCGAGAGGTGATCAAGTGCCGTTGAGAGCCAGAATCTAACAAGGCCCTGCAGGGAACGAACAGTCCCGACCGATTCTGCACTAGAACGGTTGCAGTGGCTAGCAGCACAGGGTCACTACCGAGATCCTGGGCAATTAAAACAGAAGAAGTCGAAAGCGGGGCAGAAGGCTCAGTGTGGGAGCTTGAAGACACCGGAACATGTGGCTGCGAGGATGGCGGATCATCTAGATGGAGCAGCGTATGATGCCTGATTCCACATGTGCGGCAGCGGCTCGAGCTGCATTGCCGTAGCTGATGACCTGTCTTTAGGCAATTTAGGCAAAGTGCTAGTCTCTTTGCCTCGCGCAGCCGATCTACTGGCGCTAAGTCTCTAAATTGCGGGCAATAATATATGGCATGCTCTGCACTATGGCAAAGCATGCAACCAAGAGAAATTTGGGTGGTAGCAACTAGCGTCGAACGATCTCTGGCCACCTGAACGCCTGGCGCATAGGTTGCCATGGCGCAATCCACGGCCTCCAAGGTCCTACATCGCTGCTCCAGGAATGCAGCCATCGATTCCCACGACGGAATAAGGTTGGCAAAGACCGGATCCTCCAGGCGCTCCTCCCACTTAGCTTGGCTCGCCGCATCCAGCTGCACAGGCGGCAACGGCATCGGCCTCGGCCGCGGCTCGTTTGAGGACCACTACACTGGTGGGGCACAACACCTTCCGCAAGCGTTGAGTGCGGCGCGAAATGCACATTGCGTTTGGCTATTTCCGCGCGCACACTAGCCTTGAATTCAACGATGAATTCATCGAAAGACTCGCTCATTTCACTGCCAATTTCGTCGAAGTACAATTCCTCCAGTTCTGTATGCAGAACATTGAAGGCACTTAGCAGCTCATCAATCTGCTCCAGCCTCACCGTAAGAGTGGGTTCGTCGTATCCGCTTAGCGTCTCATTAGACAGCGACGTTTGTAGCCTCTGCAACCTGCTGAATAGCGCATTGGCTTTGCGCTTCAAAAAGGTCACCCTGTTTTTTTTCACCTTCAGCGGGCATCGCAACAAATCGCCTTTGATTCGGTTCAGCGGGAAGATGAGCACAAAATAGATGCCGAAAATGCAAGCGGGGTCAATGCACGCAACGATATATGTAGCAATGTATGTATATATGCAATGCTAGCTCGCTTAAACACAGCCACTATCACCGAAATCTCCACTCACTTGTCCAACCGATTGGGATTTAATGTATTTATATTTATTTATGAACGGGATAAGTGCATTAATTACTGCATGCAACTTAACACGATCACGTCGGGGTCACCAAATGTTGAGCTATTGAGCTTTTTCAAAGCAGCGGTTTGCACTATGGGCATGCTACTGCTAATTTGGCTTAAATATTAACAAGTATGAAATTAGTCTACTGCACAGTTTTGGCGGCTGCATGACCAAACAATAATGTTACATTTTTCTGCCTAATTGGTGTATAACTTTACGGGCCAATCTTCTCATCGGGCAGAAAAAGTTCCGCTCAATGTTACAATATTTTGTGTAATATTAATATGCAGCGCGAGGGTGTGCTACGCAGGGCAACAAAAAAATATTTTATTTCGCAGCTCCTCCTTGCTTCAGAGATATTTTTTTTTTTTTGCTGCAGATCCTCCTTTCGTCAGCTGCACGTCGCCGTTGCCTCCCGCACTTCTTTTTCGGCTGCTGCTGTCCTGGGCCTATGGGCTCAGGCGGTACCGGTGCTGGTCATCGCACACGTTCCTTGGCAAAAAGGGCTCCAAATTCCCTCGCAGTCCGCCGGGCACGTCTTCTTGGTTGGAAGCTGTTTCTTAGGAGGCGCTTTACATATGTTAATTTCTTTGTTTGCTAACATTTTTATATTAGAGTAAGATTTTGTGTGGGGCTTGTCTTTTTTCTGCTTTATCAAATATTGCAGATGGTCTAAATCTTATTTCAATTTTTGTGCAGTTGACCAGGCGGGTGGTGGCGTTTTTAATATGGGCTATTCTTTTTTTTATTCTTTTGTTTTCGCCTCCGCGCTTACCCATATCACACTTAACCTTTACTCACTCAGTTTATTTTTTCCATCCTCTTTAAGGTGTCCTGACACGGTCGCCATGTAGTCACTTTAAAATTAGGGCCAGCAATGCCTAGTACTTTTCCATTTCCAGTAAAACGGTAACTTGGTTACTTCTTGTAATTATGTTCTTTATTGAATCAATTTGAGGAGCAGACAAGGTCCCGCTCCATTAGAATTCAATTTGTCAATGCTCTTATGATCTACCATACCAAGGTTTTTTATACTAAGTCGAGGAGCAGCGCTGCCGGCATAGCCTGTAGAGTCGTTCGTCTCTCATGGTTATTCGGTGCTCGGCTATGTAAGGTATTCCCGTCATTCCTTCAAAATATTCCAGCTGCTCATTGAGGAACGCTTAGCCACGTGGAGCGGTCGCGTAGTCGTTTTCCTGGCGAGAAAAACTTGTTGTCTCTGAGTCCCTTTCTCTGCGGAATGTTGTCCTCATGGGGCGTTTGTGGTCTTCTCTGAGTCGGGGTCGTCAAGGGGCGCTCCTCTGTTGTTTTCCTCCGGAGTTTCCAAACATTCTGAGTCGTTTCCTTTGTGGTTTCTCCTGTCGTTGCTCTCTGGTACTCCTCCACCGTTCCGTAGACCAAGGTCATCCTGCTGATTTGGTAGTGTCCTCCGTCGTCCTCTAGTTGCACTCGTATCATGGTAGTTCCGTGGTCGTGCGAGGAGTCCTTCGTGGTCGAGGCTGAAAGAGTTGTCTGCGACGGAGGTAGCCACCAACAGAAAATCATGCTCCAAACAACACATTACCAAAGCGACCTGCAAACCTAAACCCCTCCAACCAGATGCCGAATACGCGCATAAATTAAAAAAAAAATTTCCATGTTTTTTTAAGTCTTAATCGTGAAGAGTATTTCATCAGAAAACTAAACCATTTGAAATCAGATGCCGAGTATGCGCAAAAATATAAAAAAATACCCTTCAGGTTCTTGTAAGTCTGAATCGTGAAGAGTATTCCATCGAAAAATGCGTTCCAATGATTCCAAAAAGTGAGATGGATTCCCATTGTATAAGCATACGCTTTTTAATAAAAACTCGCAGAAATACAATCGATAGAAATTGTTGGGTCATGCAGCCGCCAAAATTGGGCAGTAGACTAATGTCAAACTTGTTAATATTTAAGCCAAATTAGCAGTAGCATGCCCATAGTGCAAACCGCTGCTCTCGCACGCATTTATCTGTGCGGCGCTCATTCCTTTGTTGTTGTTAGCTACCTACGCTAAGCTTGGGCGCTGCATTTCGGCTGCCTGCCCGCCAGTTGCAAATTCGTCGTGCTTCGGAAAAGAGTTACTTACTTATTGTCGCTATCGCTATTTCGCAAAATAAAACTGTCGTAGTAAAAACAAACTTTTTCGGTTTTTTATTATTCTCAACAGCTATTGAAAAAGCTCAATAGCTCAACATTTGGTGACCCCGACGTGATCAGTGTTAATTTGCATACATTAATTTATGCACTTATCGCGTTTATAAATAAATATAAATACATTAAAGCGCAATCGGTTGGACAAGTTAGTGGAGATTTCGGTGATAGTGGCTGTGTTTAAGCGAGCTAGCATTGCGTATATACAAACATTGCTACATATAGCTACGTGCATTGACCCCGCTTGCATTTTCGGCCTCTATTTTGTGCTCATCTTCCCGCTGAACCGAATCAAAAGCGATTTGTTGCGATGCCCGCTGAAGGTGAAAAAAACAGGGTGACCTTTTTGAAGCGCAAAGCCAATGCGCTGTTCAGCAGGTTGCAGAGGCTACAAACGTCGCTGTCTAATGAGACGCTAAGCGGATACGACGAATCCACTCTCACGGTGAGGTTGGAGCATATTGATGAGCTGCAAAGTGCCTTCAATGTTCTGCATACAGAACTGGAGGAATTGGACTTCGACGAAATTGGCAGTGAAATGAGCGAGTCTTTCGATGAATTCATCGTTGAATTCAAGGCTAGTGTGCGCGCGGAAATAGCCAAACGCAATGTGCATTTCGCGCCGCACTCAACGCTTGCGGAAGGTGTTGTGCCCCACCAGTGTAGTGGTCCTCAAACGCAGCCGCGGCCGAGGCCGATGCCGTTGCCTCCTGTGCAGCTGCCAACGTTTGGCGGAGGCTACGCAAACTGGGCGGATTTTTATTCCGTGTTCACGAGCATAATCGACAGCCATCCGGACCTCTCCAACATTGAGAAATTTCAACATCTGCGGTCATGTTTGAGGGATTCAGCGCTGGAAACTATACGATCATTGGAGATTTCAAACAGCAATTACGAAGCGGCTTTAGAGTTGCTTCAAAAAAGGTTTGATAACCGGCGTCTCGTTTTTCAGGCGCACATTACCGAGATTCTGGGCTTAAAGGTAGTACGGAATGGGTCAGTGGCATCGCTTCGGGAATTGTCGGACAAGTTTAACGCTCACATTCGTGCGTTGAAGGGTTTGGGCACCACTGAGCAAATCGCTGGCTGCATCATAGTGCAAGTGCTGCTGCAAAAGCTGGATGCGGCGAGCCAAGCTAAGTGGGAGGAGCGCCTGGAGGATCCGGTCTTTGCCAACCTTATTCCGTCGTGGGAATCGATGGCTGCATTCCTGGAGCAGCGATGTAGGACTTTGGAGGCCGTGGATTGCGCCATGGCAACCTATGCGCCAGGCGTTCAGGTGGCCAGAAATCGCTCGACGCTAGTTGCTACCACCCAAAATTCTCTTGGTTGCATGCTTTGCCATAGTGCAGAGCATGCCATATATTATTGCTCGCAATTTAGAGACTTAGCGCCAGTAGATCGGCTGCGCGAGGCAAAGAGACTAGCACTTTGCCTAAATTGCCTAAGGACAGGTCATCAGCTACGGCAATGCAGCTCGAGCCGCTGCCGCACCTGTGGAATCAGGCATCATACGCTGCTCCATCTGGATGATCCGCCTTCCTCGCAGCCACATGTTCCGGTGTCTTCAAGCTCCCACACTGAGACTTCTGCCCCGCTTTCGACTTCTTCTACTCTAATTGCCCAGGATCTCGGTAGTGACCTTGTGCTGCTAGCCACTGCAACCGTTCTAGTGCAGAATCGGTCGGGACTGTTCGTTCCCTGCAGGGCCTTGTTAGATTCTGGCTCTCAACTGCACTTGGTCACCTCTCGGTTTGCAAATCAACTGCAACTCAAAAGGTCGAGGTCGTCCGGCTCCGTCACTGGAATCGGGGATTCCAATTTCGCGACTGATGGATTCTCGGTAGGAATTGCGATTCGGTCTGTCGCTTCGGATTTCTCAACAAGCATAACAGCAGTTATCGCTCCCAATATCACGGATCGCCAGCCAAGTTTTAATGTGGACATTGGGGACTGGAAGATTCCAGAAAACCTGCAGCTCGCCGACCCGGATTTTTATAAAGCTCAACGTGTTGACCTGTTAATAGGAGCTAGCCTGTTTTATGAGCTGCTGTGCGTAGGCCAGATAAAGTTGTTGCCAGGACTGCCCCTGCTTCAAAAAACTCGTCTGGGCTGGGTCGTGTCTGGAGGCTGCGCGCGCCCTTGCGGTAGCGCCTTAATAGCTTCACGCGTTCCTTCTTCAGCCAGCAAGGAAAGCAGGATTGATGTTGAACTTGATTCACTTCTGCAGCGCTTTTGGGATGTAGAAAATTGTCCCGGCCCAATAGTTCAAGCCACTAAGGAGGACCTAGATTGCGAGGCCCACTTTGTTAAAAATTACACCCGACTGCCAGCTGGCGATTACTCGGTACGGTTGCCGCTAAAACTCCATTTGGACTCTTTAGGAGATTCCTATCCTCAGGCTTTGCGGAGATTCTTGTCGCTGGAAAGGAAGCTTACAAAGCACCCTGGCTTGAGGGTTAAATATGCGGCGTTCATGAAGGAGTATCGTGATCTGGGACATATGTCGCCTGTGCCCGCCTCCGAGGTCAGCTCGTGCCGATATTTTTTGCCACATCATTGCGTCATGAAGGAGGATAGCACTACCACCAAGCTTCGCGTTGTCTTTGACGGATCAGCTGCCACTTCCACTGGTTACTCGCTTAACGATGTGTTAATGGCTGGCCCGGTCATCCAGCCCAAGCTATTTCACATCCTGATTCGATTTCGCTCACACCCAGTTGCCGTTACAGGAGACATATGTAAAATGTACCGATGTGTAAAGGTCGCGCAAGAAGATAGCTATTTGCAGTGCATTGTATGGAGGGACTCCCCGATCGATGACCTTCAAGTATACAAACTCGATACAGTTACCTACGGCACCAAACCAGCCTCCTTCTTGTCCGTAAGGGCTATGCAGCAGTTGTCAATCGATGAGCAGGCATCGTTTCCCATTGGATCAGATATCCTTCGGCGTGATTTCTACGTGGATGATCTTATCTCCGGCTCAGGCACGGTAAAGGATGCTATCAGCATAATGCAACAGACGACTGGCATTCTTGCGAAGGGCAAGCTCAAGCTAAGGAAATGGTGCTCTAACATTCCGCTTGTGCTGGAGGGTGTGCCCGCCGAAGACAAGGAGTCATTCATGAAGTTTGAAGATGGTAGCGATTTCACCAAAACTTTAGGTCTCGCTTGGGATCCCGCCTCCGACCAGCTATTGTTTTCGTTCTCTGCCTTTCAGTCGCCACTGAGACCCTGCAGGCGCTCTGTTTTGTCTGCGATCGCTAAATTTTACGATCCTCTCGGCCTGGTCGGTCCGGTAATTACAAGGTGTAAAATCTTTTTGCAGCAGCTCTGCAAGGAAAAGCTGTCCTGGGATGAAAGCCTCCCGGAAACTCATAACACGAAATGGCTTGATATATGTCGCAGTTTTGAAATAATAAGTCATGTTAGTTTCCCTCGGTTTGTGTTTAGCGCAGAGTCTGATCTTGAGGTGCATGGGTTTTGTGATGCAAGCATTGATGCCTATGGAGCCTGCGTTTATGTGGTTTCTAAAGGGAATCAAAGTTTTAGCCATTTGCTTTGTTCGAAGTCGCGCATAGCTCCGTTGAAGACCATAACAGTACCAAAGCTGGAGCTTTGTGGTGCGGATCTTCTGGCTAAAATCATGAGGGAAATAGTTGGCTTGAAAGTATTTAAAGGACGCTACTATTGTTGGTGCGACTCGACGGTGGCACTTTCCTGGATCCGAGATGAGCCCGCCAGGTTCAACATATTTGTGGCAAATAGGGTTGCTGCCATTCAGGAGCTGACAGATGTCACGGCTTGGCGGTATGTTCCAACAGCGTTAAATCCGGCTGACATCTTATCCAGAGGATCCCTGCCGTCTGAGCTTAGCGAATCGTCACTCTGGTCGCATGGACCCGCCTATCTTACGGAGCCTGAAAGAGATTGGCCAACAGCTGTTTGTCCTGACAAACCGGTGCTTGAGCTTCGTCGAAGTGTGTTCATCGTAAAGTCGCCGTACGTGGATGTAATTGCTAGCTCCAAATTCGCAAATTCTTTCCCCTCACTGCAACGAGTATTTGCATACATTTACAAATTTTGTAATGGAATTCGTCATCCTGGGCTCACCGTCGCACACCTTCAAGAGGGTACTCATATGATGCTGCGGTTGGTGCAGCGCGCGAATTTATGGGAGGACCTGCTGTCCCTAAAAACGCTGGGAAGAGTTTCCTCGTCTAGTCCCATATCATCGCTCTCGCCGTTCCTGGATCAATTTGGACTTCTTAGAGTAGGCGGTCGCCTTCGGAATTCGTCGTTGGACTTTGATGGCCGCCACCCGAAAATCCTTCCAAGGTCCCATCCGGTGACTCTAGCAATTATCTCGCATTACCATGAAAGCAATCTTCATGCCGGACCTCGGGCTCTTCTGGGTGCAATTCGATCCCAATATTGGCCTATTGGGGGGAGGAAGACGGTTACCAAGGCCGTGAACAGGTGCATCAGATGTTTCCGGAGTAAGCCGCGGCTGATAGAGCACATAATGGCGGACCTTCCCAAGGAGCGCTTGGAAGGATCTCATGCTTTTGAGGTGACTGGTATAGACTTCTGTGGACCCTTCTTTCACAAGTCGGATAGTCGCAACAAGCCCGCTGTTAAATGCTACGTCTGCGTGTTTATATGCTTTGCAACCAAGGCAGTGCACCTGGAGCTGATCAAGGATCTCTCGACAGCTGCGTTTCTGTGCGGACTCAAGAGGTTCATATGCACCCGGCGGAAGCCGAAGCAAATTTGGTCAGACAACGCCACCAACTTTGTCGGCGCCAAAAATGAACTTCTGGAGCTTCGAAGGTTATTTCTCAGCAGCGAGCATCAAGGCTCCGTTCAGAATTTTTGCCTTTCGGAGACGATTGACTGGCGGTTCATCCCTCCACGGTCGCCCCATTTCGGTGGACTTTGGGAGGCAGCGGTGAAAACGGCCAAACATCATTTCTACCGCGCTGTGGGTACGGCGGCTCTGACCTTCGACGAGCTGAGGACGCTGGTGTGCCACATCTCGGCAGTTATTAACTCCAGACCTTTAGTTCCCATTTCAGAGAACCCTGCCGATCTAGATGTCCTCACTCCGGCGCATTTTCTCAATGGTGGTCCGCCTTCATCGTTTGACGAGCCAGATATAACGGGCCTAAACTATAATCGGCTTGACTCTTGGCAGCGCATCTCCTTTCTTCAGCAAATATTTTGGTCGCGATGGAAGGAAGAGTACTTGACGTTGCTCCAGCAGCGTTCCAAGTGGCGCACCCCAAAGCCTGGCGTAGCCGTGGACAACGTCGTTCTTGTTAAGGACGAGAATCTACCCCCAATGAGATGGCCTTTGGCGAGAGTCATGCAGTTAATTCCTGGCAGAGACGGCGTCGCTCGAGTTGCAGAATTGAGGACCGCGTCTGGAGTAATAAGACGGGCAGTGAACAAGCTGTGTCTGCTTCCCTTGAGGACTCTGTTGGAACACAAGCTTCCAACGGGGGGAGGATGTTGGGTCATGCAGCCGCCAAAATTGGGCAGTAGACTAATGTCAAACTTGTTAATATTTAAGCCAAATTAGCAGTAGCATGCCCATAGTGCAAACCGCTGCTCTCGCACGCATTTATCTGTGCGGCGCTCATTCCTTTGTTGTTGTTAGCTACCTACGCTAAGCTTGGGCGCTGCATTTCGGCTGCCTGCCCGCCAGTTGCAAATTCGTCGTGCTTCGGAAAAGAGTTACTTACTTATTGTCGCTATCGCTATTTCGCAAAATAAAACTGTCGTAGTAAAAACAAACTTTTTCGGTTTTTTATTATTCTCAACAGCTATTGAAAAAGCTCAATAGCTCAACAGAAATTTTCAAGACTAATAAAATAATGAAAGATATCGAAAATTTGTTAAAAAATGTGGTCGTGTCAGTTTTGGACGGTTTTAGGGCGTTATAGTGGGCGTGGCGAACCGTTTTTGGTAAATAGATAGAAATTTACAAGACTAATACAAATATGAAAAACAAGAGAGAATGCTTAGTCGAGTTCCCCGACTATCAGATACCCGTTACTCAGCAAATATAAATGCGAATGCAAGATATCGATAGAAATTGGGGAATAAAATGAGAAAAAATTGAAAAATTGTTCCAAAGTGTGGGCGTCACCGGGTCAGCAGCTAAAGGGCGTTAGAGTGTGCGTGGCAAAAATTAATTAATTTATTAAGTGAAGAATCCGTACATCATAATATTGTATCTTAACATCACAGGGTGGAGAAATATTATTAGGAATTACCAAACACTATAATAATAAAATAAGTGAAGTAGGAACATAAATGAAGAGTTTTTACTGTTGCCCAATTGTCTTGGCGAAGCCTTGTCGAGCGGGGATGAGACGTCTTGCAAGAAGACTGCTATGGCTCAGTAATCTGTCACTATATCGACTTTTATGTCTCCCAATTTGTGTCTCAACTGTGTGAATATTGTCCGGCAATATCGAGTAATGTTTGTTTATTTAACGAGGAATCGATAAGGCGAACCACCGCGGTCGGTCTATTGTATAAGTGAATTATGAGGAGGCATAATTACGTTACTTCCCTCCCCTTAAGGAGAAGCCTATCCATATGCTGATGCTGATATAAAATATATAAAATATAATATAAAATATGGTATTATTTTTTTTTTATTACTTTCACAACGTCATCGTGTTTTAACGTTGTTTGGTCATGCAGCCGCCAAAACTGTGCAGTAGACTAATTTCATACTTGTTAATATTTAAGCCAAATTAGCAGTAGCATGCCATAGTGCAAACCACTGCTCTCGCGCGCATTTATCTGTACGGCGCTCATTCCTTTGTTGTTGTTAGCTACCTACGCTAAGCTTGGGCGCTGCATTTCGGCTGCCTGCCCGCCAATTGCCTTTTCGTCGCGTTTCGGAAAAGACCAACCTTACCATTGTCGCTATCGTAGATTATCGCTATTTCGCAAAATAAAACTGTCGTAATAAAACAAAATTTTTCGGTTTTTTATTATTCTCAACAGCTATTGAAAAAGCTCAATAGCTCAACATTTGGTGACCCCGACGTGATCGTGTTAAGTTGCATGCAGTAATTAATGCACTTATCGCGTTTATAAATAAATATATATACATTAAAGCGCAATCGGTTGGACAAGTGAGTGGAGATTTCTGTGTGTTTAAGCGAGCTAGCATTGCGTACATGCAAACATTGCTACACATATCGTTGCGTGCATTGACCCCGCTTGCATTTTCGGCATCTATTTTGTGCTCATCTTCCCGCTGAACCGAATCAAAGGCGATTTGTTGCGATGCCCGCTGAAGGTGAAAAAAACAGGGTGACCTTTTTGAAGCGCAAAGCCAATGCGCTGTTCAGCAGGTTGCAGAGGCTACAAACGTCGCTGTCTAATGAGACGCTAAGCGGATACGACGAATCCACTCTTACGGTGAGGCTGGAGCAGATTGATGAGCTGCAAAGTGCCTTCAATGTTCTGCATACAGAACTGGAGGAATTGGACTTCAACGAAATTGGCAGTGAAATGAGCGAGTCTTTCTATGAATTCATCGTTGAAGTCAAGGCTAGTTTGCGCGCGGAAATAGCCAAACGCAATGTGCATTTCGCGCCGCACTCAACGCTTGCGGAAGGTATTGTGCCCCACCAGTGTAGTGGTCCTCAAACGCAGCCGCGTCCGAGGCCGATGCCGTTGCTGCCTGTGCAGCTGCCAACGTTTGGCGGCGGCTACGCAAACTGGGCGGATTTTTACTCCGTGTTCACGAGCATAATCGACAGCCATCCGGACCTCTCCAACGTTGAGAAATTCCAACATCTGCTGTTGGTGCAGCGCGCGCATTTATGGGAGGACCTGCAGTCCCTAAAAACGCTGGGAAGAGTTTCCTCGTCTAGTCCCATATCATCGCTCTCGCCGTTCCTGGATCAATTTGGACTTCTTAGAGTTGGCGGTCGCCTCCGGAATTCGTCGTTGGACTTTGATGGCCGCCACCCGAATAACTGCCACATCTCGGCAGTTATTAACTCCAGACCTTTAGTTCCCATTTCAGAGAACCCTGCCGATCTAGATGTCCTCACTCCGGCGCATTTTCTCAATGGTGGTCCGCCTTCATCGTTTGACGAGCCAGATATAACGGGCCTAAACTATAATCGGCTTGACTCTTGGCAGCGCATCTCCTTTCTTCAGCATATATTTTGGTCGCGATGGAAGGAAGAGTACTTGACGTTGCTCCAGCAGCGTTCCAAGTGGCGCACCCCAAAGCCTGGCGCAGCCGTGGACAACGTCGTTCTTGTTAAGGACGAGAATCTACCCCCAATGAGATGGCCTTTGGCGAGAGTCATGCAGTTGATTCCTGGCAGAGACGGCGTCGCTGGAGTTGCAGAATTGAGGACCGCGTCTGGAGTAATAAGACGGGCAGTGAACAAGCTGTGTCTGCTTCCCCTTGAGGACTCTGTTGGAACACAAGCTTCCAACGGGGGGAGGATGTTTGGTCATGCAGCCGCCAAAACTGTGCAGTAGACTAATTTCATACTTGTTAATATTTAAGCCAAATTAGCAGTAGCATGCCCATAGTGCAAACCGCTGCTCTCGCGCGCATTTATCTGTACGGCGCTCATTCCTTTGTTGTTGTTAGCTATCTACGCTAAGCTTGGGCGCTGCATTTCGGCTGCCTGCCCGCCAATTGCCTTTTCGTCGCGTTTCGGAAAAGACCAACCTTACCATTGTCGCTATCGTAGATTATCGCTATTTCGCAAAATAAAACTGTCGTAATAAAACAAACTTTTTCGGTTTTTTATTATTCTCAACAGCTATTGAAAAAGCTCAATAGCTCAACAACGTCTTTAGCTTAATTATATCCAGTGGTGCGTATAACGGTGGTAAGTCTATTTCCGGGGTAAAATAATTTTTACTTAAGATAATGTTTTCGATTTCAATTCTGCATTGATATACCGTAATAATTTTGTTTCCCTTTATCTTGACATTGTTGTTCAATTTTTGACAGTTTTCTACTATGCTAGTTTCGGTTAAATTCCATGTTAAAATTATATTTGGCTCAACATATTTAATCATTTCTTTTGTGGGGATTTGAATAAAATTGCAAATTGGATTTTTACGCTAAATTATGTTTGTGATTATTATTTATTTCTTAATTTTTTTGATTAAAGATTTTATTTTTATTTTCAAAGTTAGACTCATGGATCAGTATAAGGGATAATTTTAATTGTGTTGATCAGTGTTTGGTTAATGGGTAAGTGTGATATGATTAGTAGTTCGTTGTCTTTGAAATTCATCCAAGTTGATGTTTTAATCAGCAGTATGTTTTGGCTGTTAATGTTATTAATTTTGTCGTAAGCAAGTAGTTTTGGGTTGAAAAGTCCTAAGCGTGAGAGTTGCATCCCCATCTCTAAGTCTTCTATGTATTCAATGAACTGCATAAGTTCGTATACAAGAGTGTCGACACTATTGCGATTATTTTCATAATTTTTTAGTCGTTGTAGCCCGTTGTTCATAAATTGTATAACATTGTTCATTTCATGAAGTTGTATTGAATTTTTAGCGATTGAATCTAATTTTTCTTGAAAATGCACTCGATCATTTTCATCAAGTGTACCAAATAGGAATTTAAGAGATGAAGCTATTACGTTTAATAGACCACGCTTCTGTCTATTTTTTTGGTGAATAGTTATTCTGTTTAATTCTTTAAGCAATTTATTATACAGATATTTCATGCGGGGTGTGTCTGTGTTGTTTTGTATTTTATGGCCAAAATAAGTAGTCAAAGTGTTAATTTCAGTTAAATTAATTTTTAGGCGATGATGTTCAAATGCTGATGGTATTTGAATTGGTTTACTTGAAAAAAGGAGATAGCCGTGATTGGTGTCAATGTTGTTTATTTGAATTTGTTGGGTGTGGGCCGGCCGTCCCAAATAATAGAAGTAACATCATAATTTTACGCCAGATTCCTGTGAAATTGGGACTTTATTAAACGTTTTCTTTTTCTTAAAACTGTGTTTCATAGTAATGAGTGACTCTATTTCGATTTGTGATCGGATCGGAGTCGTAATGATCGGAGTCTATTTGTTCTACATTTTTGTTTGCTTTAAATGGGTTTTCCAATTTTCCCTTCTGTAGAGGACCTTTTGTCTGTGAAGTGGAGTGGGCGGAAAAATCCTGGGGTGGTGGTGGCTGCGGCTGCTGCTGATTTTTTCCCTGAAATGAAACACTCGGGATCGACTTCACGAAAATTCCGTTCTTTATTCGCGCACTTGTAACTTAAGACTACCTTAACATTAACAGTAGAAATACCGCGGGACCGCGGAGTGGTGAATACATTGCGGGAAGGGAGGAGAGCGAGAGAAGAGAAGGAGAGCGCGAGCAGCGGTGCTTGCGAGCCGTGGAGAAGCTTCGAGTACAAGCATTGGCCGCTTACACTGCCGCTCGACTGTTTGCGCCCTTCTGGCGTGAACATTCTCCCCCCCTTGCGTAGGCAAAGGTATCCCTGGCCGGCTAGACATCAGGATCGGCCTCTTCATTCCGTGCACGCTCCAGAAACGGTCCATCCGAACACCGTGTTCTGCGCGACGGGCAAGCCATCATCAATTTTTAGGAACCCCGGTTGGATCAAGTTGGCATATACATCTGATCCCAACACGAGGGAGATGGAGGCCGGCCGGTGGAAGCGCTCGTCCGCGAGACGAACACCGTCAAACTTGGCCCTGGCGGCGTCGCTTAGAGCTTGGATGGGTGTCCGGATCCTTAGGCTGGGTTCGACCTTCAGGACGACGTTGAGTCGGAAGGTGCTTGTTCGGGGCCGGAGTGTCACCGAGCAGACCTCGTTGCCTCCCAGCCGGGCGATGGGCAGCCGGAACGCAGCCGCCAACGACCGGTCGATGCTGCTCACCGGCATGCATGGGTCGATCATGGCCCCGCTGATGACTGCTGATGTTGTGCCTTGAGGTGTTGCCATCGATTTATTATCGACTTGGCTTCGCCCTTTATCTCGGGTTCCGCCGTGGAAAGCAACGGCCCTCCAATAAGGAAATGGCCTGGTGTGAGGGCCAACAAATCTGAGGGATCTTCGGACATAGGGGAGAGGGGTCTAGAGTTGAGGCAGGCCTCAATCTTAGCGAGAAGTGTCACCAGGCAGTGAGACGGCCGCACGCCCTTAACAGGCCGTGTTGGTCAATGAACGGGAACAAATTCACCAACGGACTTGACACTGGAAGAGGCCTTTTCTCGGTCAGATGCTGAAGCTCTTGGCCATATGCTCTGCGCTGCGCAATGGAGGTCAGAGTTCGTTCTGCCCCTCGGATCTCTTCACTTGTAGGGCGTGAGTTGGGCAAGAACGAACCTTTGCGGCAGCGTTTAAGGAAGCGTTGAACATAGACCAGAACTCGCAGGGCCTTGTCCAATTTGGCGAAACGTTCGAGAAAGTCGATGGACGGGGCCTTGACAAAATGCACTTTGACCGCGCGCTGCTCTAGCTCGGTCACTGGAAGAGTGTCACTTTGTGCTGGCCATAGCTCTCGTGGCCCTTGCAGCCACTCTGGTCCGTGCCACCAGAGATGGTTTTCTGCCAATTCATGTAGGGATACGCCTCGACTGGCTAGATCGGCGGAGTTTTGTTCTGAGCGAACGTGTGCCCAACAGTCGACTGGCGTCGCCTGCGTGATCTTGGCAACTCTGTTGGCCACAAATGTGGTCCAGTTGCACGCAGGCTTTCGTAGCCAGGCTAAGACGATTGTGGAATCTGTCCAGCAGCGGATGTCTGGACTGGCGGAGGGCATGTGCGGAAGGATTGCTGTCACCATTTCGGTTAACAGCACGGCACCACAGAGCTCTAGCCGAGGAAGGGAGACGGTTTTTACCGGGGCCACTCGTGTTTTGGCTGTAAGCAGGCGAGTCAGGATCTTTTGCCCCATCTCGACGCGGATGTATATCGCCGCTCCATAGGCTCTCTGAGACGCGTCACAGAAACCGTGGTGCTCTATGATTACCTCAGGCTGGTACCAGATCCATCTCGGAACGCGGATCTGGTTGAGGTCGGAATACTCGGCTAAAAACGATTGCCACCGCTGACACATTTCAGTGGGAAGCTTATCGTCCCAGCCTAAGTTTTGCAACCAAATCTCCTGCATGAACATTTTCGAACGGATTATGAACGGCGCGAGCCACCCGGCAGGATCGAACAACCTAGCGATTTGGGACAAAACTTCTCGCTTTGTATAGGAGGGTTCCACAACTATGTCTGGAGGAACGAAATAGAATTCGTCGGACTTTGCCCTCCACCGAATACCGAGCGTCTTGGCCGTGCTTTCGGCATCGATGTCGAGGAACTCGCTATGAAGGAGGTGTTCGGCCGGGACGTCTTTAAGGACGCTTTTGTTGTTCGAGGTCCACTTTCTTAGCGGAAACCCGGAGGCACTTAGGGCTGCTTGCAACTATCGAATTGAACTTTGGGCTTCGATTACGGAATTCGCCCCTGCCAGAACGTCGTCGACGTACATGTGCTGCTGGATGATGCGGCTGGCATTTGGAAATGGCACTTGGATATCCTCTGCCAGCTGTTGCAAGACGCGAATGGCGAGGAATGGGGCGCAGTTGACCCGAAGGTAACTGTTTTTAATTCGAAGTCTCGGATATCTCCTTCCTTGTTTCGGAACAGAATTCTTTGAAACGGGGTATGTTTCGGATCGACCCAGATCTGACGATACATTTTCGTAATGTCTGCACTGAAGACGTATTGAAAATAACGCCATTTCAGGACCTGGATCGTTAGATCGGATTGTAGGACTGGACCAGCATGAAGAATATCATTTAAGCTGGTCCCATTTGCCGACGGACTTGAAGCGTTGAATACAACGCGAAGCTTTGTAGTGGTGCTTTCGGGCTTAACTACCGCGTGATGAGGAAGATGATACGAGGGAGAATTGTGAGTCGGCGGAACTTCTTTCATATGACCCAGATCCAGGTACTCCTGGATCACGCTGTCATATTGCTCTTTTAATGGAAAGTCTCTTTTTAAACGATTTTCGTTTCTAAGAAACTGAGCTAGCGCAATGGACCTTGAATATCCTAAATCGGATCCGGTATTCTCGGGATCCCGGAACGGGAGCGTCACCACGTATCTCCCGCTTGCGTCTTTTGTCGTTGTTTGGAGGAAGTTCCTTTCACAATAGGAGTCCGACTCTTTTACCATCTTTACTGGTAGATCCTCCACCTCCCAGAACTTGCTGAGAAGCGTGTCGAGCGTATCAGGGTCGCCTATTTCGTGCACCTGGGTCGTGAAGGATGCGACCCGTTTCGGCTTGCCCTTGGAAATCGGCCCCGTTAGCACCCACCCGAAAATAGTTTCTTGGCCCAGGAGCGAGCCGCAAATATTTTGTCGGGTGCCATCCATCATTATGGATGGTAGAATGTCAGCCCCGATCAATACATCAATTTGAGAGCTCTCAAAAAATGTAGGATCTGCCCAGCGGAGTGCGGGCAGGTCCTTCAAAGAATTCCGAGGGATCGGATAGGAGGGCAGTTTGCCTGAGAGCTCCGGAAGGACGTACGCTTCAGTGTCTAACTGTAGACCTGGCTTAGTAGGGGAGCGAATCCCGAAGTGACACAGCTTCGAGGATTTCGCGGAGACTGAATGATTTAACCCGGAGACTTGGGTCTGGGTGTTGCGGAATGGCAACTTGATGAGGTTGAACAGGCGTTCTGAAACGAACGTCGCCTCGGATCCCGAGTCGATTAAGGCTCGGGCTCGGTAGTTCGTCCCCAAATGGCACACGTCAATCATCGCTGTGCTCAGTAGGACGGCTGAAGTGCCGGACGCGAAAAAAGTTTGCACCGGTGAGGTGCTTGCCGATGCATTTCTGCTAGAGGGTCTCGGAAGTTGCTGTGTAGGGGGCGAGGTTGAGGAACTCGCATTTTCGGAATTTGGGGGGCTGCGATGCAGCAGCGTATGGTGCCTGCCCTTACATGTAAAGCAGCTGTGCGTGCTTGTGCAGTCACGTAGCTGATGACCTCTGGCAAAACAATTCAGACATAGCTGCTTCTTTTTGATATACCCGGAGCGCGAGTCAACAGACATTTGAAGAAAACGCGGGCACAATCTTACCGGATGGTTCTCCTTAGAACATAAGTCACACCCTTTCTGTTTGGTGCTGACCTTTGTCTCGAAGGATTGAAGCCTTTTTGGAACTGCCTGAGTCGGTTTCATATCTTCGATGGCTTCCAATGTCCGATACCTTTCGCTCAGGAAGGCATTCATTTCTTCCCAAGCTGGGATCTCGGATTTGGCAGTTAGCGACTGTTCCCATAAGGACAGGGTCTGCTTGGGCAGTTTGCTCGCGCAAAGGAAAACCAAGATACAATCCCAGTTCTCTGTGGATACCTGGGAATGCTCTAGTGCTATTAAACACCCCTGAATCGTGGATTGTAGCTCTTTTGGAGCATGACCAGATTCTTGTGAAATTGAGCTCAAGTTAAAAAGAAGCTTGAGCTGGCTGTTGACTAAAAGTCGCTTATTTTGGAACCGATCTCGAAGCGCCTCCCAAGCCGAAGCAAAACCATCATTCGTGAGAGGAGATTTCGCCACGATGGCTTTTGCTTCGCCACTTGTTTTGGTAAGGAGGTGGAATAGCTTCTCGACCGGAGTCAACCTGGGGTTGTTTACGTAAATTGCCGTGAATAGGTCCCGGAAAGTGGGCCATCGGAGGTAGTCGCCATCGAAGACTTCCGTGTCGCATGGAGGTAAGCGGCAGCCGGACGAAATTAGCGGCTGAGAGGGTGCTTGCGCGACTTGAGGCGTTGCTCTGTCGATTGTTTCGCCAATTTGTGCTGCACATGACTCGTATACTGAGTAGCAGTAGTCATACTTGGCCTGGAGAATAGGCACTGTGTCGAGGGATCCTTCTTGGGCCATTAGGTCAGAGCATGTTTCGTACTCTCTTTCCACTTTGTCCCATAAGGCTCGCACCTGTTGCAGACGGACTTGTAACGTGTGTAGGGACGGAGAGGCTTGATCAGGAGTGTTGATCTTCGCTTCGAAAAGGCTTACGCGATCGCTGACGGCGATGAATTTATGCAACGCTGCGTTTGCGGGCGTTGGCTGCTCAGAGGATGCCAGAGGATGACTCTCGGATTTTCTCGATAGAGAAGACTCACTAGACGCTCGCGTCACTGGTCGGGAAATGACCAACCTAGGAGTTGTCTTCGAACTGGTCGATGGCAAACCCTTTGCTTTCGGAGTGGGAGTCGCGGGTTTGACCCTAGGACTAACGGACTTGGGTGCTGGCTTACCGCGAGTGGATAGCGGAGATTGCGGGTTGAACTTTTGTTCTTTTCCAGGTGCGGTGGTCTTTTTCTTGTCTCCCTCTAGGGGCATGCTCAGCTATGCCCTAAGAGAAGGAAGAAGGCCTGCACGCCACAAACAAAAAAAAGTGTGGGATTGAGAAAAAAAAGAACCAGACACGGAGGGCACCAAAATCTGGATGGACAAAGGATCCCGTCGGAATTCGGGAGAAAGTTGCAATTGGGATCTGGAGATTGGAGCACGAAAGAAACAAAAATCGCAGTCTTTGTGAAATAAGGCCCAATAGATCTTCAATCAACTGGAAAAAAGCTTAAATGAAGCACAATATAGCTAAAATTCAGTGTGAAAAAAAATAGCTAGGAGGATTCACAAAAGAAAACCAACAGCTAGAGTGAAGTCCACAAGAAGATATAGCTATATTGGTGGTCCAGAAAAACAATAGCTCAAATTTATATAAAAACAAAAACTATGAATTGCAATTTCTGAAAAAATCGCTAAAAAATTGCTACCAGCTGGAGTCTGGAAAATAGCCAAGGATTTATAAAAAAATCGCTATCGACTTGAAATCCCAAAAAATAGCTAATATATAGAAAATAGCTAGAAAATAGCTAGAAATTGGCTAGCTAATAGCTAGCTATAGCTAGAAAATTCAAGTTTAAATTTATAAAAATAGCTACCGGCTGGAGTCTGGAAAATAGCCAAGGATTTATAAAAAATCGCTATCGACTGGAAATCCCGAAAAAAAAAATAGCTAATATATGGAAAATAGCTAGAAAATTCAAGTTTAAATTTATAAAAATAGCTACCGGATTTAGGACCACAATTTTATTATTTTAATTTAGGAACCAGAAATGGGAGCCAGAAATAGCTTTTTAAAAAAAAATTATTATTTGGGTTAAATAATTATTAAATAATAATCAATAATAATAATAATTAAAACAATCGTTTCTTTCCCTTTTTTTTTTTTTTATTATTAAAATTATTTATTTTTAAATTTTATCGTCGGACTTATTTATTTTATTTTATGTCTCGACAATAGGGTATTTGTCAGGGTATTTGTCAGGGCAATAACGAACAAAGAGGAGACGAAAGAACTTGCACTTGGACAGTCTGTGTAAGTCGCGACTGTGTGTATGTGAATATCGTTGGAATCTCTGTCTGACAATGGATATGTCGTAATGTATGTATATTGCTATGTATATTTGTGTGTATGTGAACTTTATTTGGAATATTTTGTATGTAAATATATTTGGTAAATATATGTATGTGTATATTTAATTTACAATAAGTATATATTTAATATATATGTGTATATTTAATTTAATTTAGTTGTATTTGTGGATTGTATTTTATTGTTGTATTTGTATTGGGTTGTATATTTTATTGAGGCACACAAAAAAAACAGCAGTTTAGCAGCGGACGATAACAGTGAATTTTGGACAGTGTGTATATATATATATGTACATGCGCTTGCATATCAGCGGAGCACCGTGAGACGAATTAGGAGGCCGGTATTGGCAAAGTGCTTGTTTATGCACTTAAAAAAAAGTAATCACGGTGGCTGGGCGCATGTACTTATATATTTTCACTTTTCACTTGATACGGATGGACGGAAAGAATAAACGCCGTCGGAAAAACGAAAATGGCGACCACGGACGGAATAGGATTTAAAGCCGTACTTATCTTGAATTTTCCGCAAGGAGCGCTGGCAGGATCAGAGCTCATCCGGCTCGAAGGACCATGAAGTGGAGTGGGCGGGAAAATCCTGGGGTGGTGGTGGCTGCGGCTGCTTCTGATTTTTTCCCTGAAATGAAACACTCGGGATCGACTTCACGAAAATTCCGTTCTTTATTCGCGCACTTGTAACTTAAGACTACCTTAACATTAACAGTAGAAATACCGCGGGACCGCGGAGTGGTGAATACATTGCGGGAAGGGAGGAGAGCTAGAGAAGAGAAGGAGAGCGCGAGCAGCGGTGCTTGCGAGCCGTGGAGAAGCTTCGAGTACAAGCATTGGCCGCTTACACTGCCGCTCGACTGTTTGCGCCCTTCTGGCGTGAACAGTCTGTTATTATTTATTTTTTCTATTTGCCTCTCTTTAATTTTTTGAGTGTCTTAAATTGGTCGACCAGAGTAAAGAAAAATGTGAGCAGGGGTCTGTCCAGTAGTGTCATGCTTAGTTTTGTGATTGTATATGTAAAGAATAGTTTCAATTTTGCTTAGTTTAGCTTCCTTATCGTTAAATGAATTAATTATTCGAATTTTTTCGTTTATTGGTTTATGTAACCTTTCTATATCTGCTACTCCGTTTTTGGCTGTGTTAAGACGTAACTCAATCTCCTCACTTTCAAGCCATCGCTTAAGGGCTAAACTGGAGAATGCACCGTCCCTATTTGCTTTTAATAATATGGGCTTGCCTAATTGATTAAAAATTCGCATTAATGCATTTCTACACTCTATCCAATCTTTTGTTTTAATTTGTTCAAGGGTGGCGAATTTCGAGTAAACGTCGATACAACTAATGTAGTGTTTGCCTTCACATGAATAGATGTCTATTACAAATTTATCTCGACAGTGTTCAGGATTTGGTGTAATTTTGAAGGGCATTTTCGTATTTCTGTCTTGGTCAAGGTACACAATTAGCATTCATTTATTATGTTTTGAATTAGAGGTTGACAATTTGGAAAATAGTAGCTTTCTTTAAATAACTTTGTCATTTTTTGGATACCGGGGTGCAAAAAATTTTCATGTGATTTCAATATGATTTCTTTAAATTCTGCATATGAATGTACATTCTTTAAAAGGATGAGACTACGAATAATCTTTGTGTAATTGGTATTAATGATTTCTTTAAGTGCTGCTTGTATAAGTTCAAAATCTACATTATCATAATATACATGGTAATGTACTTTTAAATGAAATGGTCAAGTAAAAATTGCTTTGTTCTTTCTCTTGTCATTTTATCATACAAGTTAGTAGTAATTGATTTACCGAAATAGGTTGGCTTTTCTACTTTATTTTGATCTGTTTTAACGAATATGATTTGTTTATTAAAAATGTTTATTGGTTTTTCTATTAAGTGAATAAGTTCACTATTGTCTTCCTCTGCACTATGTTGGGTGGCTTTGCTATAATGATTCTCTTCAATTTTGATCCGTGATAATGCATCAGCTACTACGTTCTGTTTGCCCTTAATATAGTCGATAGTAAACTGAAATTCTTGTTATTTAGTTCTCCATCTTTGGAGTTTAGCATTTGGTTCTTTTAATGTATGTATCCATCTAAGAGGTTGATGGTCGCTAGCTATTTCGAATTGTCGTCCAAGTAAGTAGTGGCGAAAAGTTTTAGTTGCCCATACTATGACGAGTAATTCCTTTTCTATCGTACTGTAATTTAATTCATGTTCGTTTAGTGTTCTGCTGATGAAAGATATTGGATGACCGTTTTGAGAAAGAACGGCACCAAGGGCTACGTTACTAGCATCTGTGGTAAGCAAGAATTTTTTCAAAATCGGTGAGTTGTAAAATTGGTTAGCTTATTATCAAGGCTTTTAGTTTCTCAAACGCATCTAAATAATTTTGATTTTTTGTGTCTATTTTCATTCCTTTTTTAGACATTATGTCAGAGGTTTTGCTATGTCAGCGTAATTAGGGATAAATTGGCGGTAATAACCGGTTAGTCCTAGGAATGATCTGATCTCTTTTACTTTAGTTGGAATTGGGTATGAAACCCAATAGATTTTACTTTAAGAGGGTTTGGCTTAATTCCATTCGGAGTTACAATATGACCCAGAAAACTAGCTTCCTTTTTTAAGAATTCGCATTTGTTTAATTGCAATTTTAAATTTGCTTCGGACAATTTATTAAAAACCAATCGTAATGAATTTAGATGTTCATCAAGCGATGAAGAAAAAACAATTTGTCATCTAAGTAAACTAAACAATGCTTGTAGAGCAGCGGAGAATGTTATTCATGAAATGTGATTGCAATATGATTTCTTTGAATTCTGCAGATGAATGTACATTCTTTAATAAGATGAGACTACGAATAATCTTTTTGTAATTGGTATTAATGATTTCTTTATGTGCTGCTTGTTAAGTTCAAAATCTACATCACTCATAATATACATGGTAATGCATTTGTAAATGAAATGGAGAATGTTATTCATGAAATGTGATTGCCATATGATTTCTTTGAATTCTGCATATGAATGTACATTCTTTAATAAGATGAGACTACGAATAATCTTTGTGTAATTGGTATTAATGATTTCTTTATGTGCTGCTTGTATAAGTTCAAAATCTACATCACTCATGGTAATGCATTTGTAAATGAAATGGTCAAGTAAAAATTGCTTTGCTCTTTCTCTTGTCATTTTATCATTTAGTAGTAATTGATTTACCGAAAAAGGTTGACTTTTTTACTTTATTTTGATCTGTTTTAACGAATATGATTTGTTTATTAAAAATGTTAATTGGTTTTTCTGTTAAGTGAATAAGCTCACTATTGTCTTCCTCTGCACTATGTTGGGTGGCTTTGCTATAATGATTCTCTTCAATTTTGATCCCTGATAATGCATCAGCTACTACGTTCTGTTTGCCCTTAATATAGTCGATAGTAAACTGAAATTCTTGTAATTTAGTTCTCCATCTTTGGAGTTTAGCATTTGGTTCTTTTAATGTATGTATCCATCTAAGAGGTTGATGGTCGCTAGCTATTTCGAATTGTCGTCCAAGTAAGTAGTGTCGAAAAGTTTTAATTGCCCATACTATGGCGAGTAATTCCTTTTCTATCGCACTGTAATTTAATTCATGTTCGTTTAGTGTTCTGCTGTTGAAAGATATTGGATAACCGTTTGAGAAAGAACGGCACCAAGGGCTACTTTACTAGCATCTGTGGTGCGCACGAATTTTTTTTCAAAATCGGGGAGTTGTAAAATTGGTTCGCTTATTATCAATGCTTTTAGTTTCTCAAATGCATCTAAATAATTTTTATATTTTGTGTCTATTTTCATTCCTTTTTTTAGAAATTGTGTCAGAGGTTTTTCTATGTCGGCGTAATTAGGGATAAATTTGCGATAATAACCGGTTAGTCCTAGGAATGATCTGATCTCTTTTACTTTAGTTGGAATTGGGTATGAAACTATAGATTTTACTTTAAGAGGGTTTGGTTTAATTCCATTCGGAGTTACAATATGACCCAGAAAACTGGCTTCCTTTTTTAAGAATTGTCATTTGGTTAATTGCAATATTAAATTTGCTTCGGACAATTTATTAAAAACCAATCGTAATGAATTTAGATGTTCATCAAGCGATGAAGAAAAAACAATTATGTCATCTAAGTAAACTAAACAATGCTTGTAGAGCAGTGGTCGGAGACTGTTACTATTACTTTGAAATGTTGCGGGTGCGATTCTGAGACCAAATGGCATCCGAACGTATTCGTTATGTATTATGTAGTATTATGGCACCGTTAGATGTCAAAACTTTGCATTTAGTGTTTTGAATTGGGAGATTAAAGAAATTTTCTCTCATCATGTTAATGGTCGATCCTGTGTGGATGAGGCATTTGTATTTATGACCTTTGTGTGTTATTTCTATGCATTGGTGTTGTCCGAGGCTGGTAACCGAAAATTCTCGTCAGATTGAGAAATATTTTCATTTAATTCTGATGGCGTCATAAGTTGGTTACTGTCAACCTGGGTTTGGTATGGATTGTAGTCAAGAAGCTCTTGTTCATAAAAGTGTTGATTACAGTTTGGGTCAGTTGGTCCATATTCTTGTGCGTCTTGTAGTCTAACTTCGTCGATAGACATTCTTGATTGATCGCTGTCAGCTGGTCTAGGGCGTTTAATAAGTTTAAAGTTTGTTGCGTTTGTGAAAATGGATTCCTATTAAAATTAGGTTGTGGGTTTGTAAACCTAGTTGCACCAAATTGATTTTGTCCAGGTCTCATGGATGGTCTGTTGAATATTCGTCGTTGTTTAGTTTGCATGAGTGGATATGGATATTGTGATTGAATGGGTGGATACTGGTATGGATTAGGAAAAGGCTGTAATGGTTGTTGATATGATGGATATCTGGATATAATCCCTCATTTTGTGCTATGTTAATTAAGGTTCTTAAATCGGGAATTTCATGATGAGCCAAAATACAGAACAAATTAGTTGGTAATTTTCGAATAAGTGCCTTAATAGAGTCCCTAATTGCTTGCAAATGAATGATGAGGTCGGTATTATTACCTTCTAGATGTAGTTTAGCTATTAAGAGTTGACGCCTACTTTCAGCTTCCTCGCAGAATGCTCGTAAATTTCCTTTGTATTGTGTTTCTCAGAAAATTTCCAAAAGTTTGTAACTTGGCGTTTGGGGTTTGTATTCAACAATTAACCTTGACCTCAAGGTGTACTATTTTTACATTTCTATAATTTTATTATTTGGAATGTTTTTTCGCCTGCCGTTGGACTTATGGGATGAATTTCATCTGGGGATTTTCATCATCTTGTTTTCTTCCACTTTATTAGGACAACCGAAATGGATTTATAATCCAAGTTGAAGTAACGAAAATCACAGGCGTAATTGTTCACGAGTACCGGATTATAAAAGTTAATTTATTTTCCACTCGCGGTTCTTTTTTTTCGGATACTTTTTTAGTATCCTACCGACTGCGCCAGTAAAATAGTTTTTGTTTTTAGTCGAATAAATGATCCGTATTTGAACTAAGATCAACGCAGAAATAAATAAAAACTCAGAATGAACCCGTTTGCGTTTTTATTGATTGAATTAACTTGAATATCAGCTTTAGACTGAAACAGTTGGTGTGAAAAAATCTTAGATGTAATGGGTTAGTGGGTTGTTTACTTGATCTGCGCGAGAGCCCTTCTTGCTTATGCTTATGTGCATAAATATGAAAAAGAATTCTTATGTGCTACGTGGCTATGTGCCTGCCTAGTGGCTGGGTTCTGATTTCGGCTTAAGTTGATGCGCAATATAGAGAAATTTTGTTTATTTAACAAGGAATCAATGCGGCGGACCACCGCGGTCCGTCTTTTGTATAAGTGAATTATGAGGAAGGCATAATTACGTTACTATATATATAAATTATATTGTTATTGACATAAGCGGTTTGAGTGTAGTCTAACATTGTGTTTGATATTGAGATGTCGTCGATTTGAATAGAACAATTAAAAGCTTTTATTATGTTATCTCCCTCTATTATTATATCTCAATTTATGCAATTTTGGTTGAGCATGGTTTTTGGTAAGTTCCAGGTTAATATTATATTAGGTTCGACATAACGGATTTCAAATTTCTTGTGAGTTTTTACATATCTACATTCTGTATTGAATTGATTAAGTATGCCATTTAAACATTTATTTGTTACCAAAGTGTTTGAGGGTGCTAAGTAAGTTTGATTATTTTGAATATAAAATTTATTTTGTACATTTTCTATTATAATGTTTTGATCACTGTCTGGATATGGAATTATGGAAAAGATTGTGGTTTTACTTAATTCTTTTGGAATATGGGAAATTATAAGGATTTCATTTGTATCTGTTTTTTACCAAGTTGAAGTTTTAATATGTAAAAGTTTTTCGGAATTTATAGTCGTTAAGTAATCATGTTTTAGTAATTTATGGTAGGATTAAAAATGCCGAGTCTAGTTACCTGCATTCTTCTATATATTCGGTAAACTGTTGCAAGTTGAAAAATAAAAAATTTAATCTTTGATCCCCTTTTTTTTCGTGCTTAATGAATTTATTAATTCTATGCCTTTTTTATGACTTCGTTGAGATCATTAGATTGGACGACATTTTCGGACAAATTGTAAATTTTTAATTCTAATTCTTCTTCATCTGCTTGGTCTAATGTTCCAAAAAGGTGTTTATACATTGTGCCGATAAAATTAGCTAGGCCGCGTTTGCTGCGCTTTGCTATTCTTATGCCATTCATTTCTCTTTTTAATTTTCTACTAAATATTGAACTTGGGGTAGAATTTCATGTTCTTCTGATTGTTTTATTAAGTTATTATAAGCTTGTTCTGTTTTTGTTATATTGACAGATAAGTAATGATACTTGTAATTAGTTGGTAAGCTTATTGATCCAGTATTAAATATTAGGTAGCCATTTTTGGCTTGAATTGGGTTTACTTCAAGGCTTTGCCCTTGGGCATATCGGGTAGAACATATTAAGAAGTAGTAAAGGATCATCAATAATGTGTGTTTACGTTGGATTATCTTGATCGTTTGGGGTTGCGCTGGAATTATTATCATATTTAGTTTAATTAATTTTCTTTTTCTTTTAATATTTTGATTTATAGTGAGTAATTTTTCTTCCTCGGTTCTTTTCTTCATAGTGTTTATCGTCTATTTGTGTAATTTCTAATGTTTTGTTGTTTCTCCTGTTGTTGTCATAGTTTTTACTAATGGTACTTGTCTATATCTAGTATCTACTTCGAATTCGTTTCGTGATTTATTTAACTTAAGTATGTTATCTATTCTATTCTTCTGGGTATCGTATGCAGTTGTACCTGCATACATAAAAATATCGGCTGGAGTTCTGCCATTTGTGTTATGCTTTGTTTTATGATTGTATATATAAAGTATGGTTTCGTATTTGGTTAACTTAGTTTCTGGGTTATTTTCTGTTTGAATTATTATTAGTTTCTCATTTATTGTTTTATGAAACCTCTCAATGTCAGAAATTCCATTTTTGCTGGTAGTTATGTCAATTTTTACGCCTTCTGATTGTAACCAAAGCCGTAAAGCTGCGCACATAAATGCTGAATCTTTATCTGCTTCGATTTGAATTCGTTTACCCATATTGGGACACACTGAAAGTATAGCTCGCTTGGCTTCGAGCCAATCTCTGCTATTAATTTCTATTAAAGAGGCGATTTTGGAATAAACGTCAATGCAGGATAAGAATTGCTTATTGTCTATCATGTAAAAGTCCATTACGTATTTTTCTCTTGGGTTAAATGTGTCTGGAGTTATTTCAAATTCTAATTTGGTGTTTCTATGTTCTGTTTTTGCAATAATATTTTGATTTAATTTTTGATGATCAAGGTAGTAAAACTTTTCTTTGAAAATGCTAATTGTTTTTTTTATTCCTGGGTGCAAGAGCTCTTTTTGACTTTTAAGTATGATTTCCTTGAATTGTGCATATGTCATAATATTTATTAATTTTTTTGTAGATCTCATAACTTTTGTTAAATTATTCGGACTGACTATTTCTAAGTAAGCATTTTGGAATACTAAAATATACTACAGTTTCTTTTGTGCATATATACACTTTTATCCATTGTTTTGCGTTATCGGGTGTCATTTCTTTAAACGTAATATTTATTATTGTTTTATGAAAATATTTTATTACTTTAATATCATCAGAATTACCCTTAATAAATTCAATTTTTCGGTTGTAATAGTTAATTGGTCTTTCCGTTAAAGCAATGTGATTTTGGTTATCTTCATGGCTACTATTTTGGGAGATTCGCGTAGAAGTTTTCTATTTTTACACGTGAAAGTGCGTCGGCGACATGGTTTTTTTTCCTGGTAAATATTTTATGTAAATATTTTAAATACGGCTAGCGTAGTATGTTTATGATCCTGTGATAATACAGCACATTGCTGGTTAATGAGAATGTTTTTTCGAAATTTGGATAAATTAATAATGGTTCGGACACGATTAAAAATTTTAATTTTTCGAAGGCTGATATATAATCGGTATCTTTAGAATTTATAACGGAACCTTTTTTTAATTTTTGTGTTATGGGTTTGCAAAGTCCTAAAAATGATTTTATTTCTTTCATAGTTTTAGATAATGGATTTTTTGTATTGCCTTTTTTTTATTTAGGTTGGGCTTAATGCCTTCGGTTGTTACAATATGACCCTAGAATTCTGTTTCTTTTTTCTTTCTTTCTTTTTTCTTTTTTTTTCATAAACTCACATTTGTCGAGTTGCAACTTTAGATTATCTTCTTGTAGTTTAGCAAATACTTTACGTAGAGATAACAAGTGTTCTTCCAATGAAGTGGAAAAAACTATTATATCGTCCATGTAAACTAAACAATCTTTGTAAATTAGGTCTTCTAATAGATTGTTGATGCAACGTTGAAATGTTGCAGGTGCATTTTTCGATCCGAATGGCATTCCAGTGTATTCGTAATGACCATTTTTTGTGGAAAAAGCTGTTTTCTGAATCGAGCTTTCGTCCATTTAAATCTGATGAAAACCTTTTGCTAAATCTATGGTAGTGAAATATTGAGACCTACCGAGCTTATCTAGTATTTCATCCATAACTGGAATTGGGTATTTGTAATCAATAGTAATTTCGTTAAGTTTGCGATAGGCGATTACTATCCTTAACTTTGTTTTACCGGAAGCATCGCTTTTTTTCGGTAATATCCAGATGGGTGAACAATAAGGTGAGTTCGATTTCCGAACGATGCCTTGTTGAATCATTTCTTTGATTTGTATTTCGACTTCATTGTCGTAGGCTTGTAGGTATTTATAAGGTTTTCTATAGATTGGGTCATCATGTTTAGTTTTGATGACATGCTTTACAGTACTTGTGAAGGTCAAATTTTCGCCTTCTGTGTATTGTGTGTCCCTAAACACGTGAAGAATTTTAATAAGGGCATTTGACTCTTCCTTATTTAGATGGTCAAGCCTGAATTCATTTGATTCGTTTAGTTCGTTTCCTATTGCGTAATTTGTGCCGTCATCATTCGTGAATAACGACGGTTCTAGACAACTCAGGCAGTCAATATTTTCTTCTAGGCTACCTTCTCGTTCTGGTGTGTACTTCATTAGAAAGTTGTAATTGTTTAACTTTACGCTTGCTTCACCAAAATTTGTTTGGGCTTTTGCGTCCTGTAAGAATTCTGTACCTAATATCATATCATATTTTTCTGAAAAATTATGAATATAAAAAGCTTGTTTAGTGGGGCAAAGCTTTCTGGGTTTAAAACTTAGAACTTTATTTAAAATTATTTCACCGTTGATGGTGTGAACTTGTAAATTAGTACTTTTAACTGGAGAATAAAAAATGTTTGCTCTTATGATGTTTATTGTATTATGATGTAGTGTCTATTATACATCGGAGCTGTATATTGTTTAATACAATATTAATGAAAGAATTGTGTCTTCTTCGTCCGAGGCATGTCGATGAAAATTTTCAGATGTATCCATTTTTGAATGGCCGCTGGTGCTAGCTCTTTGTCTTTTTATTGCCTGATTCGGAGCAGTTGAAGAAACTCCTGTAAACTTTGTTGATAGTTTACAGGATTTTGTGCCTGTGCCTGGCCGAGTTTTTGTGTAAATTCTTGATATATGTGGTTATAAGATTGATCATAGCTGTTATTATTTCTGTTGTTATATTGGTTTTTATTTTGGCTAGTTGATGCTTGGTTATAGTTTTGACTTCTATTTGATTCTTTGAAGCGTTGTTGTATTTTGGACTAAGGTAGGCTTAGGGAGGCACTCCACCAGTATTTCCTTGGCATGGTTGCGTCGCAGATTCTTCCCAGCATATTCATGAGGCCTGCCGCCATACTCTCTGCGTCCCCATTTGGGATTTCCAGGGAATTGATCTGATAGGCCAGCATGGCCTCATCGATCTTCCTGGTGTCCCATGCTTTCCCGGCTGTTCTACTCTGCCGTCTCCTGGGCATGCCCTCCGGGGAGAGACTGAAGGATAATACAATATTAATACAATATTAATGAAAGAATTGTGTCTTCTTCGTCCGAGGCATGTAGATGAAAATTTTCAGACGTATCCATTTTTGAATGGCCGCTGGTGCTAGCTCTTTGTCTTTTTATTGCCTGATTCGGAGCAGTTGAAGAAACTCCTGTAAACTTTGTTGATAGTTTACAGGATTTTGTGCCTGTGCCTGGCCGAGTTTTGTGTAAATTCTTGATATATGTGGTTATAAGATTGATCATAGCTGTTATTATTTCTGTTGTTATATTGGTTTTTATTTTGGCTAGTTGATGCTTGGTTATAGTTTTGACTTCTATTTTGATTCTTTGAAGCGTTGTTGTATTTTGGACTAAGGTCATTTTTATTTAGGGTATTTTGAGTGTTTTGGAATTGGTGATCGGACCATATATCATCATAACAACCCTCTTTCTGGACAATTTGCTATAATTTACTAACTTTCGTTATGTCAAACCTAGCTAATTGCATGTAGAGTCTGTCTGGTAGTTTTTTAGTAATTACATCTTTTACTGTATTGTTCATTGCGTTTATATAAATATGATTATTTAGTTCGTTATTTTCTAGGGCTAGCTTATTTGTTATAATAAAACATTTTGCTTCTAGTTCTTGTATGAACTTACGAACTGATCCATTGAATTGTGTGTTATATAGTCGTCTTAAAAGTTCTTCGAACGATGTTTGGGTCTTGAACTCCGCGATTAGGGCTTCCTTCAATTCCGGCCATGTGTTAGCTGCGCTGAGCTGGGATACTCTTTGGGCGTCACCTTCGATTTGCGCTTCAATCGCACTGAAGAGAACATGCGACTGACGGATGTCAGTTGTTGGGTAGAGTTTTAGTATGAACTCGATTCTTCTTATGAACGAGCTCAGTTCTATTGTTGTACCGGTAAATGTTGATATTTGTCGAAACTGACCAAGAGCCTGGTTCAGATGATTCTCGGAGATTAGTTGCACTTGTTGATGTGGTTGTTCCATTGTTGTTTTTTTTTTTTTTTTTTTTTTTTATTGTTGTAGTGGGTTTGTTTCTGTTCACTTCTCGTAGCGGTCACACATTTTGTAAAGCTGGTCTTTATTTAAAACACAAAACCTGGGGTTTAAGTTACCCTTCAATGGTCTTGTTCTTGCAGCACTAATGTAATTTTTATCACTTCTAGTAGCGGTCACACCTCTATGGTAGGCTACCAAGTTGAAACGATTTTAATTATAAAGCACTGTCTGTCTGATTAGTTACTTCTGGTAGCAGTGATTAGCCACAAAGTTGAAGTTAAATCACACACGAAAGTACTTTTGTTGGTCACTATAAGTTTAGGACCACCGACTGCGCCAATAACAAATCCACGGTATTTTCTTAGATAAAAAATATAATCTTTATTCAAATAAAATTACAAGTGTGGAAGCGGAGACAATTCACGTCTTATTCCTAGAGCGAGAGAATTAAATCTAATCTTAAGTTGCGAAGCGAACGCTTAGCAAACTTGAGCTGCCGAGAACTTGAGCTGCGTAAGCGGTTTTGACCCTTTGGTGGGAATAACGGATTCGGCAGCGGATGTTAATGTTTACATTACGGCAGGCTGGATTTGTTATTGTCACCAGAATTGGGGTTCTTATGTTATACTTGAATTTATTACTTATATCCTAAGGCATTCTATGATTTTGTGTATGGCTGTTGCTATTTTTTTTTATATTTATTTTTTTTATTATTCGACTTACGGTAGGAAAATTAAAATCTTCTAAAGATACCACCTATCGTCCGAAGGTGGCATGCGCGATTCATAAGACTCTACGTGACGGAACCGGAGTAGATAGGCCCGGAAGCAGCCATGGTCCGTGAAGAACTGGGTTAGGTGGTAGTCCAAGCATTTGTGTTGGCACTCAGACCAAACCGTCATCTCTGGGATGAGCTGATATGATCTAATGAGCCTGAGGCCATTGACCGTAGCACCGAACGAGCTCCTTTCAGGTATGAGCCCCTGCAAGTGGCATTGCTCCAGATTGGTGCAGCGTATAGCAGCGAAGCCATTGCTACTGACACCAGCAGTTTCCTGGCCGTGTGTCTTGGGCCTCCGACGTTGGGCATAAGCCTAGCCAATGAAGAGGCTGTGACTGCTGCCTCCTTTCTGGCGTAGCTCGCGTGATCCTTGAAAGAAAGTCTGCGATCTATCATTACACCCAGGTACTTTAGGGACTCTTGAGAGGTCACCTGTGTGCCATTGACGGAGACCAGCATGTTCTCCACCTTTTTCCTGCTGCTTAGTAGGATTGCTTCGGTCTTGTGAGCCGCTATTGCTAGCACATCTTTCTCGAGCCAGAGGATGAGAGTTGCATTTGTCTTCCAACCCTGCGATTGTTTTTGAGACAGCTGTGATTGCCACATCGTCAGCAAAACAGTGCAGCTCTACTTCTACGGGCCTGTTGATGCCCAAGATCCCATCGTACATATAGTTCCATAGGATTGGTCCAAGTACCGATCCTTGGGGAACACCTGCCGAAACTCGGTATCTTTTTGGGCCATCTTCCGTATCGTACCATAGGACCCGGTCCCTAAAGTAGCTGCCAACGACTATCCTTAGGTACTCCGGGGTCCCCATGCGGTTCATGGCTGCGAGGATTACGGGCCATCTGGTGGTGTTCAAAGCGTTCCTTACGACCAGAGTCACTATTGCGCAGTAGTCCTTCCTGCCCCTAACCATCTATCACCAGAAAGAGCGGTCTTGGCGATGTTACTAACGGCCGAAAGAGCGTCCAGTGTGCTCTTTCCTTTCCGGAAGCCATATTGATGGCTTCCCAGGCCGTTGATGCTTTCGGTGATTGCCTCTATTCTTGTATACAGGATACGTTTTAACAGTTTTCCTACTATATCCTGATCTGAGGCAGGGATTGCCTCTGTTGGCCTCCATAGTGTGGACTGCTTTGGAAATAGCTCCCCTACTATGTTAGCCAGGACCCCCGGGTCGGAGGGGGTTGCCGCTCTCCTCCTTAGCTTGTAGGTAGGAACCCCAATCCTGCCATCCTGCAGCTCCTTAAACGACCGCGCTTTGGCAGCCGCGATGCCGTGCTTGAACTCTACGCGTTCCCTTCTGAAAGCCTTCAAGAGTTCCGCGTGGTGGGTACTGCCTCTGGCTCGTTGCGCCGTTCTCCTAGCCCTGAGGCAATCAGACCGTAGTAGGCTTAGGGAGGCACTCCACCAGTATTTCCTTGGCATGGTTGCGTCGCAGATTCTTCCCAGCATATTCATGAGGCCTGCCGCCATACTCTATACGTCCCCATTTGGGATTTCCAGGGAATTGATCTGATAGGCCAGCATGGCCTCATCGATCTTCCTGGTGTCCCATGCTTTCCCGGCTGTTCTACTCTGCCGTCTCCTGGGCATGCCCTCCGGGGAGAGACTGAAGGAGATCAGGGAGTGGTCGCTCAGCGTTATGACGTCATGGACCATCCAGTTGTTGTTGTCCAGTAGCCCTCTGCTGACAAGGTCCATCATTCCCATGGCGTCAATCACAGATCGTCCTCTGGTGTTGGATGTCCTGCTGCCCCATTCCACTGCCCATGCATTAAAGTCTCCGGCAATGACCTTCGGGCATCGCCCTCTCGCATGGTCCACGAGCGCCTCCAGAAACTTCTTGAAACTGAGCGGGGGTGTCGCTCGGCACTTCGCTCGTTTTAACTTCGCATAAGCGATACCCCGCATAGGTAAAGCAGCCAGTTCCTGGACGTGGAGAGAGCTGTAGCACTTGATATAGCTGCTTTACCTGTCTCGTCAAGGGTCATGGATGATTGTCCACTACCAGAGACGTAGGGTTCGCTTAGGAGCATGATGTCTACATTGCGCTCAACCGCATTGAGCTGTACTACGCTAATATGGGCGTGCATTAAGGTGGCTCTTGGCTTCTTTTAGGGTCGCTCTGTAGGTCGGGCACGCAAAACTACCCGTCGGGTGGTTTCTGTCCACCTCGCTGCTGCAGATCAGGCATTTTGGTACTGCAACGCACACCTTTGCCTTGTGCCCACGCTCACCGCATCTAAGACAGCAGTCTGCCCTGTCAGTGTCCTTGCAGGTTGCTGATCGATGACCATAGCCCAGACACTGTAGCATCTCGTGGGTTGGACATCCTGTGTGATGCGACATCTTGACTATCCAACGATTAAGGTGCCCTGTTTAAGGAATGGTATCGAAACGTTCGCGTTCAGCAGCATTGAGGCTATCTGCGTACCTTCCCGCATTCTGCGGACCCCTGATATCTTCAGGATTTATCTGCAGGCCGAGGAATTGGGCAACCATAAGGCTGTGGGGTTCCTCTGCTGTCGTAGCCTCGTCCAATCCGCTGCAAGATATTCTTTGCGCTCCCGTGTATTTTTGTATTATTTTTCCAACTGTTCTATGATTAAACGGCCGTAATAATTTATTCGCTGGGTTGGTAGGTCCTTTCGCCGGAGACGGGAACGGCTGCTGAGCTGGATTAGACCTCGCGCTAGGTGTTTGGGGTGCGTGTAAAGCTTGCTATGGTATTTTTCCTTAAGTTCCGTGATTGCGTTGGTAACTGATGGGATATTTAAGTCTCTTTGGATGTTTTCACTCCGAACGTACCACGGTGCCCCAGTGATGTTTCTCAGGATCTTTGATTGTGCTCGCTGTATGATGTCAATATTGCAGTTGCTGGCATTGCCCCATAACTGTGAGCCATAGGTCCAGATAGGTTTCAATATAGAATTGTAGAGCAAGACCTTGTGATCTAGGCTGAGCGGAGAACCAGAGTTGATGAGCCAGTGTAAGTTGTTGGCTTTGAGTTGGGTTTTTTTGGCTTCAATGTGCCTGCGCCATGTGAGTCTTCTGTCAAGGTGTACTCCTAGGTACGCTATCTCATCTGCTTTCGGGAGTGGTATGTTGTTCAACAAGAGCGGAGGACAGTCTTGTCTGTTTAGCGTAAACGTCACGTGCTTGCATTTTTGCTCGTTTACTTTTATTCGCCAGTCAGAGAGCCAATTCTCAATGTCGATGAGGTACAGTGCCAACTGTTCTGTAGCTTGGATAGAAGACCTTGAACGGCTAAGGATAGCTGTATCGTCGGCAAATGTGGATACTGTTAAGCGACTATTTGTAGGGATGTCGGCTGTATAGATGAGGTATAAGGTTGGCCCAAGAACGCTGCCTTGGGGACTCCAGCCTCAATTGTATGATCAGTGGAAGTGGCAGTGTTGCACCGCACTGTAATCTTTCTGTCATAGAGGTAAGACTTTAGAAGTTTGTGTGTGCTTTCGGGTAGGGATGTTTTAATTTTAAACATTAGGCCGTCGAGCCAAACTCTGTCGAATGCTTGGGATACGTCTAAAAATAGTGCTGTGCAGTATTCGCGATATTCAAATGCAGTTCTTATTTCCGTTGTAATACGATTCACCTGTTCAATGGTTCCATAGCTTTCGCGAAATCCAAATTGGTGGGCTGGGATTATGTTGTGGTGTATCAGATGTTGATTAAGTCGGATCAGCAGGCATTTTTCGAATAGTTTCGAGTAGACTTATTGGTCTGTAAGATGAAGCGACTGTGTGGTTCTTACCAGGTTTTGGAATCATTATGATAATCGACCTCTTCCATCGTTGTGGGAAGTAACCAAGTTTGGTGATGGCATTAAAGAGCTTGGTTATGTAGCGAACTGCAGAATGTGGCAGCTGGATGATCATTTCCGGTGTTATAAGGTCCCGGCGGGGGGATTTTTTCGGGCTGAGATTGTCTTTGATTATTTTAGTTACTTCTTTAGGACGAAACACAATTGGGGTGTGTTGCTGGTGGCGGTTTGCGGGATAGGACGGTAGTGCGAATGTGCTAGTAGCCTGGTTTGGCGTGAACACATTTTGTAGGTGAGAGGCAAATGTGGTGGCTCTGTCTTCATCACTACGGGCCCAACCACCTGAGGAATTCCTTATCGGCAAAACGGTTTCAGTCGGTGGGCGAAGAGTTGAGTGGGCTCGCCACAGTGACTTTTGTTTTGTGCCTGTTGGTGAGAGTTGCTCTATGTATCGGCGCTGATCGTCGTCCTCTTCTTGTTACAGAGCGTTGGCCAGTTTCCGTGTGGCTACTTTTAGCTTTTGTTTGCAGTTGGGGATCTGGAAGATTGCCATTCTCTGCGTAAGCGTCGTTTTACGTGGACGAGTTGCTCGATTTGTACGTTGGTCTTTTTTGAATTAATTGTATTATTTGTTATTTTGGGTGTTGCCGTAAGAGCTGCTGCAGTAAGGATGGATTGCAATGCACACGTGCAGCTCTTTATATCAGTATTAAGTTTTGGGCTTAGCTCAATATGTGAACTTATATATTTTTTATACCTGAGACAGTTTGTTTTGTGAGAAGTCAATGTGAATGGTGGTTTCACCTTTTCTGCGTACCGGCGGAGGTGAATTAGTACAGGCGAGTGATCAGATGACAGATCCGGCAGACATTCAGCTTTAACCAAACTGCGGGAAATATTTTTCGTAACTGCGAAGTCGATCAGGTCAGGCAGCTTATGTAGGTCTGATGGCCAGTATGTAGGACTCCCGGGGGAAACATGGTCAAGTTTATTAGTGGCTTTTATTATAGTCTTATAAAGCTGCTTTCCTTTTGGGTTCACAAGTCGCGATCCCCAGTGAGTATGTTTAGCGTTGTAGTCGTCTGCTGCAATGAAGTGTGGCCCTAGTGCTTGGAAGAAATCCAGGAATTGAGCTTCTAATACTGTGAAACGGGGGGGGCAGTATACGGCCGCTAGTGTAAGGAGAGTGTTGTCATCCAGCTGAATGTTGATAGATGTGGCCTGAAGATTATTTTCCGCAAATTCTTTGTAAAAGTGGTGCTTCATACGGTTCCTTATAAGTATGGCGGTGCCACCGTGTGCTTTTCCGTCGGGATGATTTGTACCGTAGAAATGGTAGTCTCTTATTTGAAAATTGTATTTGCTTGTGAGATGAGTTTCCGAAAGAAGCATTACGTCGATATGCTTCTCATGTAGGAATTGAGCTAGCTCAAGTTTGCGCTGTGAAACGCCATTGGCGTTTCACGTAGCTATGCGTAAGGTAGCCATTATTTATTTGATTGTTGGGCTACAAGCATTTGTATCAAAAGGTTTTGATTACGCATCATGTCTTGAATGGTGGTCTTCATAAATGTCATAAATTCCATCATGCTCTGTTGTAAGGCTTGCATCATAGCTTCAGTTTTTGTTTCCGGCTGCGCAGCTTGGTTATAGTTTTGTTGTGTGTCTAATTTTGTGTGCACTTCATGTGGAGTACGGGAATTTTGGGTTGGAGGCGTCATACCTGATTTTAAAACGTTTGCAAATGTTGTCTTGTTAGTGTTGGATGTAGGCCAGGGAGCGAAACTTGCTGCTTTCGAGAACATTACTTCAGGATTTGTCTCTGATGGTATCAGCGCAGCTGTTCCTTGGTGTGCCCGCGCCGTGTTCATTCTTTTGTGAAGACGGATTTTCAGTTCTTTGTAGATTGGACAGCCTCTGTAGTTTGCTGTGTGATTGCCCCCACAGTTATTGCATTTTTTCTCGCATGCATTTTTTTTGTTAGTTTGACACTGTTTGGAGTCGTGGAGATCTCCACAGACTACGCACACCGGGCGAAGTGTGCAATACGACCTCGTGTGGCCATACTCTTGGCAGTTTGTACAATGTACAGGAGCGTTACGTTTGGGCGGCTCTTCTACCGTGATCCTACGGTGCAGGAGGAGCTGGAGTTTGTAAATTGGGTGAACCTCGTTTTTTCTAGGAGGCTTGTTTTCTGGTTCAAGCTCAATCTCAAGAGTGGTTGGGGCTGCCTGTTTCTGGTTTTGATATTGAACACGCTTTTGGCGTAAAATCCCTTTTCCTTTAGCGCCTCAGTTATCTCTTCGGGCGTAACATCAGACTCAATGCCCTTCAGGACTACTTGCAGGCCCTTGCTGCTTTTAAGCTGGTAAGTGTAGAAGCCTATTTTTTGTGCGGTAAAATAGTTTGTGACTTTTCTGTAGTTGTCCTCCGTTTTCGTCTGAAGTTTGATTTCATTGATAGTACCTCTTACGAGGGGAATTATATGAAAGCTATCTTTTCCAATAAGGCCAATCGAAGTATTTACAAAACCGCTTGTGCTCTTCTCGCGGATGTATATTGGCGGAGGTTTTGTTTTCTTCGGTTCGATATCAACGGATCCCAGCGGCACGTCCTCAGCGGTATCTACCAGCAAGGCAAATCTGTTGGTATTTGCAGGGGCTACATTTTTGATCAAGGTAGAGTTGTCGCGTGTATTTTTCGGCTTGTTTTCCAAATCTGAATGCGGATATGATCTTGCCATTCATCCTGGTGAGTATGGTCCTCAGGTCCTCGTTCTGGAGAGCCGTGGTCAGGTCCGAAGACCGATGAGGGGAACCAGCTCGGGACTTCCCTCCCGTCTTTTGCGATGGCACGGCGATGTGGTCCATCGTCTTCTGACTTGTCGCGGTCGTAGATGCTGTAGGAGCCAAGTTCTCCACCTCTACAGCATCGCTGCAGTCGCTAGTCAACGGCGGCTGGGGGCCTGCGTGCTCACCCATCGCCACCGCCGAAACCGAGATTCCGTCAACTGAAGGATGGTCTACGGCTACCTAGGCGAAGCACCAGCCTTAGAAAGGGGTTCCCACGTAGGCCACGGATTTCTGCCTGGCTTTTACGGGTGGAGGTTTGTTCCGCTTCGACTCGGACACCAGAGCCTCTGCTTAGGCACCAGCACGGTGCGAGGATGATATTTGGTCATTTCCGCGACCTTTGTGCCTTTTCCCCTTTCTTAGGGACTTGTGCGCTCCCAGTAACCAGTATCAAAATTAAATTAAATTAAATTTTAACGGCTTAATTTTTTAAATTTAATTTTGAATTTAAATAATTTTGAACACTGATCACACGGTTGATCTGGCAATGCCTCACTCTCCAAATCACCCGCTGCGCCAAGTTGGCAGCGCTATCAGCTGTTTTATCCGCAGCAACCTAATAAATTTCCTATTTACAGGCGCAGAATTAACTCGCGTGATTGCATCGCAAAACTATGGCGCGACTCCACCGTGTGGTTTTGCTGCACACACCGGCCGACACAACTTCTTTAAATTCGAGTATTTCGCGCAGCGTTAATTTAAGACGTCCGTCTTCACGGCGATGTAGACTTGGTCCCCCATGCCTGTTGCTATGTTTTTTTTTTTATATTATATTATATACCAATGTCGGCGCATACTTTTGTAAGCCAGTGTATGTGCTAGGATTTTTCACAAGGATAGTAATTTTATCATTTTGGGAAATCATTGGTATTTCATCATATTGCATTATCGCATACTGCGTTGCTATTGGTCGGCTGTATTTTTGTAGCTTTAGCATCTCCCGTTTCAGCGCTGCGGCAGCGTGTGTTAGCTGTCGCCGAGTGTGGTTCGAAGGTTAGCACGGAGAAGAATTGAGTGTCACAAATTAGTTGTGTGTAGCGTGAAATGGAAAGTAAAAAGTGTGCTCCGACATCAGAAGTGGGATCACCACACCTACAAAACAATTCGGTACAAAGTTTACGCGCGATAGTCGAAAGGAAATAAAGAAAATAAAGTGGTAGCTGAATTATTAAAAGCGTCGGTGCCTGGCGCACTTGTTGTTTCCGCGACTCTACCGACATTCAACCCCGAAGCTGCTGCAAAGTGCAAAACGGCTAATATGATTCTGTGTGAACATACTCAAGAAGGCGCATCTTTGGTGATAATGCTCAGCAAATCACTTCTCGGCAGTGTATCGCAGTGGCTTTCGCAAATTTGTTTTACTGGAATGAGCTATCTGCAGTTCAAGGAATTGTTCTTGGAACGATATGAAGGCAACGAGACAACACTGCAGTGTTGCTGAACATGCTGAATGGACGCCCAAATAAACATGAATGCCTTTCGGTGTACTCCAGCCGTTTGGTTACAGCTTTACTGACCAAGTGGAAGGAAATGACGCACGAAGAGATTGCGGTATCATTCGTCTTGGCACATACATCGCAAATCGACCCCAGACTTCAGCATTTGGTTTTCACAACGATCGTAAAGACACGAGCGGAGCTACAACAACAATTCAGAGTCTACTCGTTCGTCAGAAATGCCTAATTCGCTGGAATAGAGAAAGGTCCCGAAAAGAAGAGTCACAAAATGCAAACACCGATTAGATGCCATAGTTGTGGTAAACTCGGACACAAGGCAATGGAGTGCCGAAAGAGAAGAGCAGAAGAACGGAACGAGAGAAACGAGACGAGACCAGGCGATAGCAGCGGCAGATCTAAAGTTACGTGTTTCAAATGTGGCAACGTTGGACATATTGCATCAGCGTGCGCGAACAACAACAGCGAATATAACCATAGACAGGAGAGTCGACACGTGTGCGGTAATTCAGCAGAACGGGACAGCAATATAGTTTGGTGAGCGGTTTCCATTTTTCTTTTATTCTCGTTCGAATGCTCGTTAATAAAAGAGACAATTAGCGAGAAGCTTGCCGGCAAGAGACGCCATAATCTTGTAGTTTTGAGAGGCATAGGCGACAATGTTGTCAAGAGTAATTTGCAAATTCTGTCCACTGTAAAAATTTCTGAATTTAATCTTGAATTGTTATTTCACGTAGTTGATAAGAAATGCCTTAAATACGATATGATGATTGGACAAGATATTTTTCAGCTTAGTTTTGGAGTAATGTTAAAAAGTAACAGGTTCGATATTTACAAAACACAAACGGTATTATCGATAAATGACGATAGCATGTTACATAAGGTCGACTCAATTGCTACTGATAAATCAAAACTTAATGCTATATGGGCCAAATATTCAAAAAGGCTTTGTATTGACTATCGTGAGTTGAACGCAAATACAGTGTCAGATAAGTATCCCTTGCCGTTAATATCAGACCAGATTGATCGCTTACGTGGCGGGATATATTTTTCCAGTTTTGATATGGTCAGTGGTTTTTATCAGGTGCCAATTCACCCCGATTCTGTTGAGACCCCTGAAGGTCAATATGACTTTTTGGCAATGCCGTTCGGATTAAAGAATGCGTCATCTGTTTTTCAGCGTGCCATAGTCCGAGACCTGGGGAAATTTAGTTAATACCTATGCGGTGGTCTATATTGATGATGTGTTGATTGTCTCAGATTCTGAAGGCGACGCGTTCGAAAGATTGGAGAAAGTGCTAAGCGTGTTATCAATGTCAGGGTTTTCTTTCAATGTAAAAAAATGTAAATTTCTGCGAAAGGAAATAGAACACTTGGGTTTCGTTGTAAAGGAGGGTGAACTGAAAGCAAATCCACGAAAAATTCAGGCTTTATGTCAACTTCCAGAACCAGGTTCAATCACACAGATACGACAGTTTATTGTCTTATCATCCTACTTCAGGCAGTTCGTCCCTAGTTGTTCGGAAGTGATGAAACCATTGTACCAATTAACTTCGAACTTAAATCATTTAAAATGCGAAAAACAACATGAGGAAATTCGTCAAAGAATCATTAAAGTCCTGATCAGTGATCTAGTATTAATAATTTTTGACCCCAAATTTCCGATTGAATTGCATATGGATGAGAGCGCAAATAGTTATGGCGCTATGTTATTGCACAAAGTAGAAGGAAAACGCAGGGTAGTCGAGTATTATAGCAAATGCACCACGTTAGAAGAATCTAAATACCACTCTTATGAGCTCGAAACATTAACAGTCTTTAATGCCATCAATCACTTCCGTCATTACATAATCGGTAAACAGTTTACTGTGTATACAGAATGAAATTCTATTAAGGCGAGTCAGGACAAGGCGATATTGACCCCGCGAGTGCATCGATGGTGGTCATTCATGCAACTCTTTGAGTTCCACGTTGAATGTCGTAAAGGAAGCCAAATGGCTCATGTTGATTGCTTATCAAGGAATCCTGTAGCTGTAGAAGCACAGCCAAATACAAGTAAAGCTGTGGAAGTACGAGTTGACTTGGCAACTATCACACACAACTGGCTAGTATCCGAGCAGCAGCGCGATGAAAATATATCAAATAATATGAGCGAGTAATAAGTGTACTAAAAGGGATGTTAATAGAAGTAGAGACTAGCGAACGTTCGTGGCAGGAGGCATTTGGTGAGATGCAGTTGGCCATAAATTGCACCACTAATCGGGTGACTCAACACAGTCCCTTAGAATTGTTGACAGGAAAAGAGACAAGGCCGATAGGAATGTTGACCATCAACGAAAAAATGACAGTAGATCTGGAGAAAACTAGAGAGAAGGCTAAAGAAAACATTGATAGGAATGCAAAGTATGATAAGGCCAGAGTTGATAAAAAGCATGTCCGTGTGGTAAAATATAAGATTGGTGATCATGTGTTATTAAAGAGTGGAGAAAGACACCAAACGAAATTAGATCCTAAATACAAAGAACCGTTTGTTATAGTAGAGTTGCTAGATGGAGATCGTTACATGTTGAAATCATTAACGACTAAGCGAATGTACAAGTATCCACATGATAGTGAACGCAGTTTGCCCGATGAAAGAGAGACTCGTGAGTTAATAGAAGAGCTTGACGACGGCAACAGAGAAGAAAACGTAGAAAAAGAATCCGATAATGAGTTGTATGCGGATTGGTATCCAAATGGTCGAGCTTGTGCAGAAGGTAGCGTGTACTCCAATTGGAAAGTGTATAGCCTGCTAAACTAACATTTGACGACGATTGAGCTTGAGTAGAAGAGAGCATGTATTCTAATCGTCAAGTTGAAGAATATCCTACTAAGCTAATCTCTTAAATCCTAAATGTATGGTTGATAGCCAAATTGTTGGGTTTGTGCGGAAGAGAGCGTTGACTCTAGAGGAGATTGAGAAGGTTTATCCCGCCAAACTAACATTTGAAGACACAAGAAGTGTAAGAAAATTTTCTGCGGAAAGTTAAGTTGAATGATGTGAGTGATGAAGTCAAGCGATACATTAGTAAAATGAAGAACAAAGAGATACAATGAAGTTTATGTTGAGTGAAGCAACACGAGGACGCGTTACAGTCAGGAAGGCATCAAACAAACTAAAGCCCGAAGTTCAGAGGTCCTTTTCAAATAACTGAATTGTTAGACGGAGACATTAGCGAAGTGATTGAAGCTGTTGAAAGAGACAGTAGCGAAATGATTGAAGCTGTTGAAATAGACATTAGCGAAAGGATTGAAGCTGTTGAAAGAGACAGTATTGATGCCTGAAGGGCTAATAATGAAATTGTAATTATAATGTAAGCACAAGTGCAAGGCAAATGTCTTGATCATGGCGTGTTGCGCATTAGATATGAATATGAAGAAAATGAATTATGTTAAAGAAAAGAAGTTTGTATTGGAAATTTAAATTTGAAAATTTGATTTGTTAATTTGCTTATATTGTTTTAAAATGATGTAAAAATAGTTTACAATAAAATTATAGAGAACGAATCATTTTGGTAATATTTCACGAGGACATGTAAAGGTCAGGATGGCCGTGTCGGCGCATACTTTTATAAGCTAGTGTATGTGCTAGAATATTTCACAAGAATAGTAATTTAATCATTTTGGGAAATCATTGGTATTTCATCATATTGCATTATCGCATACTGCGTTGCTATTGGTCGGCTGTATTTTTGTAGCTTTACCATCTCCCGTTTCAGCGCGGCGGCAGCGTGTGTTCGCTGTCGCCGAGTGTGGTTCGAAGGTTAGCACGGAGAAGAAGTGAGTGACACAAATTAGTTGTGTGTAGACCCCTTCGGTGCCTTCGAAACTCTCTGCGTGAAATGGAAAGTAATAAGTGTGCTCTTCAGACCGAGAGTTCTAAACGTTTTTATTAATTCCAATAGAGGAAGAACCTTTGGATTATCACTTGGTTGGATAATGGACTTCGAAGTTGAAGTGGGCTTAGCGGGGTATCACGATTGATAACGTACTCAGAACTGAACTACTGTATGGGGACATGTTTTTGTTTATATAGGCAGATTGGGATAGCTTAAGAGCGAAGTTTAAGAGAATAAAGTTATTAACGTCTATTCTCCCGAAAAGAGAGGTGTCTATTCTTCCGTTAAGAGAGGAGCTCCCGAAAAGTTGTTGTTTACATGGAAAGTTTGAGTATAGTCTAACCAAAGACACTAGAATAACAAGATGCGTAACGGTCATACATTGGTTTGGCACTCTGCATCCACTTTTTGGTGACGGCCAAAATTGCTCTCTTTCCGTTTGCTGAGAGCGTAAGAAATCTAAAAAAAAAAATTTGCTTGCTTGTGTGAGTAAAAACAAGAGACAAGAACGCGTATATGTGTGCCTACTTGTGCTAGAAGACGATTTTCGGTCCGAAATCAATTCTGATCGAAGAAACGAATTTACATATTTAGAGTTTTGGCCAATTTCGTAGCAATATGATGAAATAAAATAAAAATTCACTCCGTGACTATTATGTTAAGATCGCCGCTCGAATTAGCTACCCTTTACATATTTTTATTTATGTTGATAATTAGTTGTGTATTATATATACACTACTTTTATTTGTGCACTTAATGCTCAACAATAAATTTTTTATACACATTTGTTTTTTATTATTTTTAAAAATATTTCAAAACTTTTAATGTGTATTATACAAATATAAAAAAAATTTCGTTCGTATCAGATTTAAGCCAAGCTGAAGTTTTTATATTAAGAAGTTTTTCAGAATTGATTAATAAATCGTTTTTAAAAGTTTTGGGTTAAAGATACTTAAGCGTGTCAGTTGCTCTTCAAGTCTTCAATGTATTCAGTTAATTGTTGTAAGTTGAAAATTATTAAATTTATCATTTGTTCCCTTTCAAAGTTATTGATTAAATCATTAGTCATTTCCTTGGTTAATGACTTCTATTATGTGGTTAAGTTCGCTTATTTGTATATTATTTTTAGAGATGTCGGCTATTTGTTGTTGTAATTCTTCTTCTTGATCAAAGTACCGAAAAAGTATTTGTAAATTGTTCCTGTCTTTTTGAATGGGTTAGTCGTTTTTGATCTAACTAGAGGGGATTCTTTGAAGTTAGTGTCAATGTTAAAGTCGTGTCTATTTCTACCTCTATTTGTTTCTTCGAAATGTTTATCATCTATGTGGGAAATGAACCAGATCAGGGAACTAAAATGAACGATGAAACAGAGAGCAAGAGAGTAACGCCCAGTGGCAACGCTTATTAACGGAAAAAACAAAAGATGCATTTGGAGTAGAATAGTGAACGAGTGCAATCACGAGATTTTCAATCGCGCTATGTACTTATGCAACTAGAGCTTAACAATTGTCATCAAACAATTAAATAATAATAAGCAAGAACTATTGTCATTAAACAATATAAAGTGTGTTTCTAAAAGCATGCTGCAACAGCGGCTGCTTGCTCACTACAGATTAAACAATGAAGAACAAAACATTTCGGACGATGAGTCAGTAGCAACTGCACCAATGATGACAAATGAAAATAATAGGTCATGGTTTACTCTAAAAGACGTCGAAGGTAGTATTTATGAATTCTCAGGTACTATAGGTGGTGTTGATGTTGATCAGTGGATAAATGAGGTAGAAGAATGTGAGAGTACAGTTCAGTGGGACCAATTACAAATGTTTGTCTATGCGAAGCAGCTTTTACGAGGTGCTGCTAGATCGTTTGTCAAATATCAACAAAACATTCGAAGTTGGGAAATATTGAAAACTGTATTGCTAGATGAGTTCGAAGTTAAAGTGTCATCAGCAGAAATACATCGAAGATTAAATAGACGGCAAAAGAAAAAAGATGAGAGTTTACATGAATTCTTGTACGCACTGATGGAAATAGCTAAGCCAGCAAAGCTTAAGATGAGAGTATTATAGATTATTTCATTAGTGGCATTCAGGATTCCCGTGCAAACAAAGTAGTGCCGTATCAAGCAAAAACATTAAAAGAGCTAAAACTTAGTTTGGATATTTACAAAAAATTTTGTAGTTCAAGCAAGTCATCAAACTGGCCTGGATCATTCGTTGATAAACAGTTCTGAGTCCAAGAAGATTAGAAGTCACAACAAGAAACGTAAATGTTTCAAGTGCGGTGATGATACCCATTTGCTAAAAGATTGTAGAAAGAAAGATTTTGTTTGTTTTAAGTGTAACCAACCAGGACATCACGCATCAGAGTGTAAAATAGATGGAAAAGTTAAGCAGGATCAAAATACAAATGTTGTACAAGATAGGAAGGAAGAGTTAAAGCCATTAAGAATTTTCACTCCTTCAGGTTTAGAGTTGAAAACTGTGCAGTATAAGTCAATGATGTTTCAAGGATTAGTTGATACAGGTGCTGACCTTTGTCTTATACGCAGAAGTGTTTATACTAAGTTGGGCAGAAAAAGTTGACAGGCTTAGCGAAGTGTTTGACTGGCATAGGTGATAGCCAGGTGCTTACATTCGGTAGCTTTGTAATTTCGGTTGAGGTAGATGGTATAGACATGCAATTTGAATTTCACGTAGTTCCTGATGAGGATATGGGTTTTGATTCGATTTTAGGAAGAACAATCTTAAACAGCGTGGATATGAAAGTAACTAAAGGTGGCACAGAGTTTATAAGTCGAGTTGTAAACCAAAAAAAAGGTTGAGAGTCAGAGAATCCAGCCATTGGACAAAGGATCATGTGCTGAGTTGTTTGTTGAATTCAAAAGTATGTGCATGTTGGGGGTGGCTGACATATTTGTTGAGGTTGATTTATCACAACAATTCTTCTACCTCATTTATCAACTGGTCAACATCAACACTACCTATAATACCTGAGAATTCAGAAATACTACTTTCGACGTCTTTTAGAGTAAACCATGACCTATTATTTTCATTTGTCATCATTGGTGCAGTTGCTACTGACTCATCGTCCGAAATGTTTTGTTCTTCATTGTTTAATCTGTAGTGAGCAAGGAGCCGCTGTTGCAGCATGCATTTAGTACCACTTTTTCTTTTGCGTCTATTTAATCTTCGATGTATTTCTGCTGATGACACTTTAACTTCGAACTCATCTAGCAATACAGTTTTCAATATTTCTCAACTTCAAATGTTTTATTGACTTTTGACAAACGATCTAGCAGCACCTCGTAAAAGCTGCTTCGCATAGACAAACATTTGTAATTGGTCCCACTGAACTGTACTCTCACATTCTTCTACCTCATTTATCCACTGATCAACATCAACACCACCTATAGTACCTGAGAATTCATAAATACTACCTTCGACGTCTTTTAGAGTAAACCATGACCTATTATTTTCATTTGTCATCATTGGTGCAGTTGCTACTGACTCATCGTCCGAAATGTTTTGTTCTTCATTGTTTAATCTGTAGTGAGCAAGCAGCCGCTGTTGCAGCATGCTTTTAGAAACACTTGTCTGCAAATTTAACTCAGACAGCTTATTTCGTAGGTCATCAACGCGAAACGCAAGAATTTCAATTCGATCCATTCCTCTCTTTAAAGTTTTCAACACTACTCAGTCAACTCTGTTAACTCTATGTTAACAGCAAGCGATACACAACTTGCATCGTCGTTTTCGCCTCTTCGTTGTCCTCGCCTCTTTCGTTCCTCCTGGTTCGCTTCTCTCGTCGCTGTTGTCGCTCGATCGTCTTCGTATGTGTGGCCTCGTATTTCGTATAGTACACTTTATATTGTTTAATGACAATAGTTCTTGCTTATTATTATTTAATTGTTTGATGACAATTGTTAAGCTCTAGTTGCATAAGTACATAGCGCGATTGAAAATCTCGTGATTGCACTCGTTCACTATTCTACTCCAAATGCATCTTTTGTTTTTTCCGTTAATAAGCGTTGCCACTGGGCGTTACTCTCTTGCTCTCTGTTTCATCGTTCATTTTAGTTCCCTGATCTGGTTCATTTCCCACATAGATGATAAACATTTCGAAGAAACAAATAGAGGTAGAAATAGACACGACTTTAACATTGACACTAACTTCAAAGAATCCCCTCTAGTTAGATCAAAAACGACTAACCCATTCAAAAAGACAGGAACAATTTACAAATACTTTTTCGGTACTTTGATCAAGAAGAAGAATTACAACAACAAATAGCCGACATCTCTAAAAATAATATACAAATAAGCGAACTTAACCACATAATAGAAGTCATTAACCAAGGAAATGACTAATGATTTAATCAATAACTTTGAAAGGGAACAAATGATAAATTTAATAATTTTCAACTTACAACAATTAACTGAATACATTGAAGACTTGAAGAGCAACTGACACGCTTAAGTATCTTTAACCCAAAACTTTTGTTGGGTCATGCAGCCGCCAAAATTGGGCAGTAGACTAATGTCAAACTTGTTAATATTTAAGCCAAATTAGCAGTAGCATGCCCATAGTGCAAACCGCTGCTCTCGCACGCATTTATCTGTGCGGCGCTCATTCCTTTGTTGTTGTTAGCTACCTACGCTAAGCTTGGGCGCTGCATTTCGGCTGCCTGCCCGCCAGTTGCAAATTCGTCGTGCTTCGGAAAAGAGTTACTTACTTATTGTCGCTATCGCTATTTCGCAAAATAAAACTGTCGTAGTAAAAACAAACTTTTTCGGTTTTTTATTATTCTCAACAGCTATTGAAAAAGCTCAATAGCTCAACATTTGGTGACCCCGACGTGATCAGTGTTAATTTGCATACATTAATTTATGCACTTATCGCGTTTATAAATAAATATAAATACATTAAAGCGCAATCGGTTGGACAAGTTAGTGGAGATTTTGGTGATAGTGGCTGTGTTTAAGCGAGCTAGCATTGCGTATATACAAACATTGCTACATATAGCTACGTGCATTGACCCCGCTTGCATTTTCGGCCTCTATTTTGTGCTCATCTTCCCGCTGAACCGAATCAAAAGCGATTTGTTGCGATGCCCGCTGAAGGTGAAAAAAACAGGGTGACCTTTTTGAAGCGCAAAGCCAATGCGCTGTTCAGCAGGTTGCAGAGGCTACAAGCGTCGCTGTCTAATGAGACGCTAAGCGGATACGACGAATCCACTCTCACGGTGAGGTTGGAGCATATTGATGAGCTGCAAAGTGCCTTCAATGTTCTGCATACAGAACTGGAGGAATTGGACTTCGACGAAATTGGCAGTGAAATGAGCGAGTCTTTCGATGAATTCATCGTTGAATTCAAGGCTAGTGTGCGCGCGGAAATAGCCAAACGCAATGTGCATTTCGCGCCGCACTCAACGCTTGCGGAAGGTGTTGTGCCCCACCAGTGTAGTGGTCCTCAAACGCAGCCGCGGCCGAGGCCGATGCCGTTGCCTCCTGTGCAGCTGCCAACGTTTGGCGGAGGCTACGCAAACTGGGCGGATTTTTATTCCGTGTTCACGAGCATAATCGACAGCCATCCGGACCTCTCCAACATTGAGAAATTTCAACATCTGCGGTCATGTTTGAGGGATTCAGCGCTGGAAACTATCCGATCATTGGAGATTTCAAACAGCAATTACGAAGCGGCTTTAGAGTTGCTTCAAAAAAGGTTTGATAACCGGCGTCTCGTTTTTCAGGCGCACATTACCGAGATTCTGGGCTTAAAGGTAGTACGGAATGGGTCAGTGGCATCGCTTCGGGAATTGTCGGACAAGTTTAACGCTCACATTCGTGCGTTGAAGGGTTTGGGCACCACTGAGCAAATCGCTGGCTGCATCATAGTGCAAGTGCTGCTGCAAAAGCTGGATGCGGCGAGCCAAGCTAAGTGGGAGGAGCGCCTGGAGGATCCGGTCTTTGCCAACCTTATTCCGTCGTGGGAATCGATGGCTGCATTCCTGGAGCAGCGATGTAGGACTTTGGAGGCCGTGGATTGCGCCATGGCAACCTATGCGCCAGGCGTTCAGGTGGCCAGAAATCGCTCGACGCTAGTTGCTACCACCCAAAATTCTCTTGGTTGCATGCTTTGCCATAGTGCAGAGCATGCCATATATTATTGCTCGCAATTTAGAGACTTAGCGCCAGTAGATCGGCTGCGCGAGGCAAAGAGACTAGCACTTTGCCTAAATTGCCTAAGGACAGGTCATCAGCTACGGCAATGCAGCTCGAGCCGCTGCCGCACCTGTGGAATCAGGCATCATACGCTGCTCCATCTGGATGATCCGCCTTCCTCGCAGCCACATGTTCCGGTGTCTTCAAGCTCCCACACTGAGACTTCTGCCCCGCTTTCGACTTCTTCTACTCTAATTGCCCAGGATCTCGGTAGTGACCTTGTGCTGCTAGCCACTGCAACCGTTCTAGTGCAGAATCGGTCGGGACTGTTCGTTCCCTGCAGGGCCTTGTTAGATTCTGGCTCTCAACTGCACTTGGTCACCTCTCGGTTTGCAAATCAACTGCAACTCAAAAGGTCGAGGTCGTCCGGCTCCGTCACTGGAATCGGGGATTCCAATTTCGCGACTGATGGATTCTCGGTAGGAATTGCGATTCGGTCTGTCGCTTCGGATTTCTCAACAAGCATAACAGCAGTTATCGCTCCCAATATCACGGATCGCCAGCCAAGTTTTAATGTGGACATTGGGGACTGGAAGATTCCAGAAAACCTGCAGCTCGCCGACCCGGATTTTTATAAAGCTCAACGTGTTGACCTGTTAATAGGAGCTAGCCTGTTTTATGAGCTGCTGTGCGTAGGCCAGATAAAGTTGTTGCCAGGACTGCCCCTGCTTCAAAAAACTCGTCTGGGCTGGGTCGTGTCTGGAGGCTGCGCGCGCCCTTGCGGTAGCGCCTTAATAGCTTCACGCGTTCCTTCTTCAGCCAGCAAGGAAAGCAGGATTGATGTTGAACTTGATTCACTTCTGCAGCGCTTTTGGGATGTAGAAAATTGTCCCGGCCCAATAGTTCAAGCCACTAAGGAGGACCTAGATTGCGAGGCCCACTTTGTTAAAAATTACACCCGACTGCCAGCTGGCGATTACTCGGTACGGTTGCCGCTAAAACTCCATTTGGACTCTTTAGGAGATTCCTATCCTCAGGCTTTGCGGAGATTCTTGTCGCTGGAAAGGAAGCTTACAAAGCACCCTGGCTTGAGGGTTAAATATGCGGCGTTCATGAAGGAGTATCGTGATCTGGGACATATGTCGCCTGTGCCCGCCTCCGAGGTCAGCTCGTGCCGATATTTTTTGCCACATCATTGCGTCATGAAGGAGGATAGCACTACCACCAAGCTTCGCGTTGTCTTTGACGGATCAGCTGCCACTTCCACTGGTTACTCGCTTAACGATGTGTTAATGGCTGGCCCGGTCATCCAGCCCAAGCTATTTCACATCCTGATTCGATTTCGCTCACACCCAGTTGCCGTTACAGGAGACATATGTAAAATGTACCGATGTGTAAAGGTCGCGCAAGAAGATAGCTATTTGCAGTGCATTGTATGGAGGGACTCCCCGATCGATGACCTTCAAGTATACAAACTCGATACAGTTACCTACGGCACCAAACCAGCCTCCTTCTTGTCCGTAAGGGCTATGCAGCAGTTGTCAATCGATGAGCAGGCATCGTTTCCCATTGGATCAGAAATCCTTCGGCGTGATTTCTACGTGGATGATCTTATCTCCGGCTCAGGCACGGTAAAGGATGCTATCAGCATAATGCAACAGACGACTGGCATTCTTGCGAAGGGCAAGCTCAAGCTAAGGAAATGGTGCTCTAACATTCCGCTTGTGCTGGAGGGTGTGCCCGCCGAAGACAAGGAGTCATTCATGAAGTTTGAAGATGGTAGCGATTTCACCAAAACTTTAGGTCTCGCTTGGGATCCCGCCTCCGACCAGCTATTGTTTTCGTTCTCTGCCTTTCAGTCGCCACTGAGACCCTGCAGGCGCTCTGTTTTGTCTGCGATCGCTAAATTTTACGATCCTCTCGGCCTGGTCGGTCCGGTAATTACAAGGTGTAAAATCTTTTTGCAGCAGCTCTGCAAGGAAAAGCTGTCCTGGGATGAAAGCCTCCCGGAAACTCATAACACGAAATGGCTTGATATATGTCGCAGTTTTGAAATAATAAGTCATGTTAGTTTCCCTCGGTTTGTGTTTAGCGCAGAGTCTGATCTTGAGGTGCATGGGTTTTGTGATGCAAGCATTGATGCCTATGGAGCCTGCGTTTATGTGGTTTCTAAAGGGAATCAAAGTTTTAGCCATTTGCTTTGTTCGAAGTCGCGCATAGCTCCGTTGAAGACCATAACAGTACCAAAGCTGGAGCTTTGTGGTGCGGATCTTCTGGCTAAAATCATGAGGGAAATAGTTGGCTTGCAAGTATTTAAAGGACGCTACTATTGTTGGTGCGACTCGACGGTGGCACTTTCCTGGATCCGAGATGAGCCCGCCAGGTTCAACATATTTGTGGCAAATAGGGTTGCTGCCATTCAGGAGCTGACAGATGTCACGGCTTGGCGGTATGTTCCAACAGCGTTAAATCCGGCTGACATCTTATCCAGAGGATCCCTGCCGTCTGAGCTTAGCGAATCGTCACTCTGGTCGCATGGACCCGCCTATCTTACGGAGCCTGAAAGAGATTGGCCAACAGCTGTTTGTCCTGACAAACCGGTGCTTGAGCTTCGTCGAAGTGTGTTCATCGTAAAGTCGCCGTACGTGGATGTAATTGCTAGCTCCAAATTCGCAAATTCTTTCCCCTCACTGCAACGAGTATTTGCATACATTTACAAATTTTGTAATGGAATTCGTCATCCTGGGCTCACCGTCGCACACCTTCAAGAGGGTACTCATATGATGCTGCGGTTGGTGCAGCGCGCGAATTTATGGGAGGACCTGCTGTCCCTAAAAACGCTGGGAAGAGTTTCCTCGTCTAGTCCCATATCATCGCTCTCGCCGTTCCTGGATCAATTTGGACTTCTTAGAGTAGGCGGTCGCCTTCGGAATTCGTCGTTGGACTTTGATGGCCGCCACCCGAAAATCCTTCCAAGGTCCCATCCGGTGACTCTAGCAATTATCTCGCATTACCATGAAAGCAATCTTCATGCCGGACCTCGGGCTCTTCTGGGTGCAATTCGATCCCAATATTGGCCTATTGGGGGGAGGAAGACGGTTACCAAGGCCGTGAACAGGTGCATCAGATGTTTCCGGAGTAAGCCGCGGCTGATAGAGCACATAATGGCGGACCTTCCCAAGGAGCGCTTGGAAGGATCTCATGCTTTTGAGGTGACTGGTATAGACTTCTGTGGACCCTTCTTTCACAAGTCGGATAGTCGCAACAAGCCCGCTGTTAAATGCTACGTCTGCGTGTTTATATGCTTTGCAACCAAGGCAGTGCACCTGGAGCTGATCAAGGATCTCTCGACAGCTGCGTTTCTGTGCGGACTCAAGAGGTTCATATGCACCCGGCGGAAGCCGAAGCAAATTTGGTCAGACAACGCCACCAACTTTGTCGGCGCCAAAAATGAACTTCTGGAGCTTCGAAGGTTATTTCTCAGCAGCGAGCATCAAGGCTCCGTTCAGAATTTTTGCCTTTCGGAGACGATTGACTGGCGGTTCATCCCTCCACGGTCGCCCCATTTCGGTGGACTTTGGGAGGCAGCGGTGAAAACGGCCAAACATCATTTCTACCGCGCTGTGGGTACGGCGGCTCTGACCTTCGACGAGCTGAGGACGCTGGTGTGCCACATCTCGGCAGTTATTAACTCCAGACCTTTAGTTCCCATTTCAGAGAACCCTGCCGATCTAGATGTCCTCACTCCGGCGCATTTTCTCAATGGTGGTCCGCCTTCATCGTTTGACGAGCCAGATATAACGGGCCTAAACTATAATCGGCTTGACTCTTGGCAGCGCATCTCCTTTCTTCAGCAAATATTTTGGTCGCGATGGAAGGAAGAGTACTTGACGTTGCTCCAGCAGCGTTCCAAGTGGCGCACCCCAAAGCCTGGCGTAGCCGTGGACAACGTCGTTCTTGTTAAGGACGAGAATCTACCCCCAATGAGATGGCCTTTGGCGAGAGTCATGCAGTTAATTCCTGGCAGAGACGGCGTCGCTCGAGTTGCAGAATTGAGGACCGCGTCTGGAGTAATAAGACGGGCAGTGAACAAGCTGTGTCTGCTTCCCCTTGAGGACTCTGTTGGAACACAAGCTTCCAACGGGGGGAGGATGTTGGGTCATGCAGCCGCCAAAATTGGGCAGTAGACTAATGTCAAACTTGTTAATATTTAAGCCAAATTAGCAGTAGCATGCCCATAGTGCAAACCGCTGCTCTCGCACGCATTTATCTGTGCGGCGCTCATTCCTTTGTTGTTGTTAGCTACCTACGCTAAGCTTGGGCGCTGCATTTCGGCTGCCTGCCCGCCAGTTGCAAATTCGTCGTGCTTCGGAAAAGAGTTACTTACTTATTGTCGCTATCGCTATTTCGCAAAATAAAACTGTCGTAGTAAAAACAAACTTTTTCGGTTTTTTATTATTCTCAACAGCTATTGAAAAAGCTCAATAGCTCAACAACTTTTAAAAACGATTTATTAATCAATTCTGAAAAACTTCTTAATATAAAAACTTCAGCTTGGCTTAAATCTGATACGAACGAAATTTTTTTTATATTTGTATAATACACATTAAAAGTTTTGAAATATTTTTAAAAATAATAAAAAACAAATGTGTATAAAAAATTTATTGTTGAGCATTAAGTGCACAAATAAAAGTAGTGTATATATAATACACAACTAATTATCAACATAAATAAAAATATGTAAAGGGTAGCTAATTCGAGCGGCGATCTTAACATAATAGTCACGGAGTGAATTTTTATTTTATTTCATCATATTGCTACGAAATTGGCCAAAACTCTAAATATGTAAATTCGTTTCTTCGATCAGAATTGATTTCGGAACGAAAATCGTCTTCTAGCACAAGTAGGCACACATATACGCGTTCTTTTCTCTTGTTTTTACTCACACAAGCAAGCAAATTTTTTTTTTTAGATTTCTTACGCTCTCAGCAAACGGAAAGAGAGCAAATATGGCCGTCACCAAAAAAGTGGATGCAGATTGCCAAACCAATGTATGACCGTTACGCATCTTGTTATTCTAGTGTCTTTGGTTAGACTATACTCAAACTTTCCATGTAAACAACAACTTTTCGGGAGCTCCTCTCTTAACGGAAGAATAGACACCTCTCTTTTCGGGAGAATAGACGTTAATAACTGTTGCAGCATGCTTTTAGAAACACTTGTCTGCAAATTTAACTCAGACAGCTTATTTCGTAGGTCATCAACGAGTACCGCAAGAATTTCAATTCGATCCATTCCTCTCTTTAAAGTTTTCAACACTACTCAGCCAACTCTGTTAACTCTATGTTAACAGCAAGCGATACACAACTTGCCGCGTCGTTTTCGCCTCTTCGTTGTCCTCGCCTCTTTCGTTCCTCCTGCTTCGCTTCTCTCGAAGCTGTTATCGATCGCCTTCGTATGTGTGGCGGCGTATTTCGTTGCGCGTTTATTCTTCTTCCGCTACTAAAGCGACTGTCGTTTTTCTTTTAATTGATACGGCGTCACGTTCTGTCCCGCTCGCACTCATTAACATCGCACTTATGCATACACAACTTTGGCCATCCCGGTTGAGCCCCCAAAATTGTATTTGGTTTATTTTATAGTGTTATTTTATTGTTTAATGACAATTGTTTATAGTACACTTTATATTGTTTAATGACAATAGTTCTTGCTTATTATTATTTAATTGTTTGATGACAATTGTTTAGCTCTAGTTGCATAAGTATATAACGCGATTGAAAAACTCGTGACTGCACTCGTTCACTATTCTACTCCAACTGCTTCTTTTGTTTTTTCCGTTAATAAGCGTTGCCACTGCGCGTTAATCTCTTGCACTCTGTTTCATCGTTCATTTTAGTTCCCTGATCTGGTTCATTTCCCACATATAATGTGTGCAGAGCTCTCCTCCTCCATGCAGCAGAAGCGACAGAGTTAACTGTCTGCAATGCCAATCTTATGCAAATGACTGCGAAGTCGGCAGTGCCCCGTAAGAAGGCCAGTTAAAATGCGCACAGTGTTTTTCCCGTGTGTCATTAAGGTCTAAGGCCTAAGGCCTAAGTCCTGGTAGGTGTTCCCAGAAGGACAGACTTTTTTCTTCCTCTATTGACTTAAGTAAGCCCAGTACTCTGTGGTGACCCACACCAGAGAGGGTTCTCTGCCCCTTTCCTGGCTAGGTTGTCCGCTAGCTCATTTCCCGGGATGTTGTTGTGTCCCGGGACCCACCTTATTGTAAGTCTGTTGACAGCTCCCAGTTTGTCTAGGACTGTCCTCACTTCATTTACTAGCTTAGATGTTATCTAAGCGCCTGCTTGACTATCAGACAGTATAGCAATGTCCTTGCCACGATAGTTCCTTTGCAGATTAAACTCCGCACAGCGTCCAATAGCACAGACTTCAGCTTGAAAAATGCTGGTGTATCTGCCCATTGATTCGTGGTATTTTAACATGGGGCCTACAACCCCCAGCCCACTTCCCTCGTCGGTGAGGGATCCGGTGAGGGATCCGTCTGTATACCACATTACGAACGAACCTGTGCTCAGCTGGCATCTCATCCCTTGGTTGCATCAGCAAAGGGATATCGCTTTTTAGGCTTTCAGCATCCTTTCTTGTAAGGTTGCAGTCATTTCCTGCTCCCTCAATTCTTATTAGATGGCTTTCCGTTTAATTTCAATGACGATATGAAGCGGCGTTACCTCCATTAGTACTTCTAGGGCTGCACCTCCCGTCATGCACATGCAGGCCATTCTTTGGAGCTAAGGTGTGCTCTATCACCCCAGGCTATTACTCCATAGGTTAGTATGGGTCTGACTACCATGAGGTACAGCCATCTTATTATGCGTGGTGAGGTTCCCCACGATTTTCCAGCAATTTTCCTACACGTGAAAAGTGCTCTGGTGCACTTATCAATTGTGTTATCGACATGAGTTTTGAAGATAAGTTTGGAGTCGAGGGTTATTCCAGGATACTTAACTTCTTTGCTGGCCTCTATGCGACATTCTGACAGTGTTATTGCCTTCATTCTCTGTAGCTTGTACCTATTTGTGAAAGGAACAATAACAGTTTTGCTAGGATTTAGGCTCAGGCTTACTTCCTTGCACCATTCGCTGGTCATGTTGAGGCCCAGTTGAATGATATCGCAGAGTGTTTCCTCATATTTACCTCTGGCTATAATGACAATATCGTCAGCATAGCCCTGGCAAAGTATACCTCTGCGGGTCAGTCTGTCCAGCAACTCGTCTACCAGCAAGCTCCACAAGAGAGGCGAGAGGACACCCCCTTGGGGGCATCCCCTTGTGGTAGATACTGTGGACGACTGTCTTCCTACAGTGGCCATGCCAGTAGTGATTTGATCCATCTACTGATTGTTGCATCTAGTCCTCTTCTTGCCAGGGAGGGATGCGTTGTTATCGACATGAGTTTTGAAGATAAGTTTGGAGTCGAGGGTTATTCCAAGATACTTAACTTCTTTGCTGGCCTCTATGCGACATTCTGACAGTGTTATTGCCTTCATTCTCTGTAGCTTGTACCTATTTGTGAAAGGAACAATAACAGTTTTGCTAGGATTTAGGCTCAGGCTTACTTCCTTGCACCATTCGCTGGTCATGTTGAGGCCCAGTTGAATGATATCGCAGAGTGTTTCCTCATATTTACCTCTGGCTATAATGACAATATCGTCAGCATAGCCCTGGCAAAGTATACCTCTGCGGGTCAGTCTGTCCAGCAACTCGTCTACCAGCAAGCTCCACAAGAGAGGCGAGAGGACACCCCCTTGGGGGCATCCCCTTGTGGTAGATACTGTGGACGACTGTCTTCCTACAGTGGCCATGCCAGTAGTGATTTGATCCATCTACTGATTGTTGCATCTAGTCCTCTTCTTGCCAGGGAGGGATGCGTTGACCGCCTCATGAGAGGTATTGTCGAATGCACCCTGTATTTCTAAGAAGGCACATAGCGCCACTTCCTTATGAGTAAGTGAATCCTCAATAAGGCTTTTCAGGCGATATAGGGCAGAATCAGTTCATTTGCCCGCCATGTAGGCAGAGTGCTTCTAATGCTGACATCCACTAGCTTTTCCAACGTTTTTAGCAAAAACGATGTTAAGGTGAAGGGTCTGAACGACTTCGGATCAGTGATGTCTTTCTTTCCAGATTTTGGAATGAAGACCACTTTTGCTATACTCCAGGCAGTAGGTATGTGTCCTAAAGCTAGGCTGCTCATTAGTATTTTCCTGATCAGCACTGCGAGCTGATTTTGCGCTCATTGTAGCAGGATTGGCTGAATGCCATCTGGACTAGGAGATTTGTAGGGCTGGAATGTAACAATTAACCATCTTAATCTTTCCGTTGTTACTATTGATTTTGCTTTGGCCCAATCAGTAGCACACGGTCTACTTTGAGCCGTTACCGGGGTATTCCCATCCGTTTGAAGCGTGCTTCCCGGAAAAAGTAAGTTGCCAGTAGTAGCTAAAGTGTCTCCTTACTTCCTATAGTATAGGAGTTATCCTCCGTACGTAGTGATTTGATTCTGACACTCCTTTGGAGATTGCTCTGTGAAGTCTTGCGCCTTCACATGTGTTTACTATTGCCTCACAGAAGGTTCTATAGTTCCTTCGTTTGGCTTTCCTGATCTCATGGTTATACATAGTCAGTTTATTCCGGTAGGCATCCCTGTTCCCTTCTCTTTTTGGCTTTGTTAAAGAGACGCCTGGTCGCTTTCCGTAACTTCTCCAATTGGTCGTTCCACCATGGAGCATATTTTTCCCTCTTGGCTCGACCAAGGGAGCAGTTTTCTTTAAACACGTTAGTACCACAAGAGTTAATATCTTCTACGGTGGCCTGCAGTTCTAGAGTGGTACGGAGTTTCCCGGTTACCCTAGTAACTGGATTCCGCATTAAGAAGGCATTGAACCCTTCCCAGATCTGCTGGAATGTGTAATGTACAGAACCTCAGATCTTACCCTGGTAACAAATGTCGGAACATTGCCGACATTAAGGATTTCTAGATTGTTATTCAAGATAAATTTTGTTTCATAATATTAATTGACGAACCAGTGTCTACTAAGCATTTGAAAGTAATATTATTCATTGTAATTTTTAAGAATGGGTTTCCTCCTCCTCTGAATTGCTTTCTGATTACGAGGCTGGTTGAAGAAAATTTTCGCATCCTGTGTCCATTATGTATTGGGTGCTAGCACTTTCTCTCTGTCGTTTGACGGGAGGGTTTTGTGCACGATTACTTCTTTGTTGAAAATTTAAAGGATTCTGGATTTTGGCTTCATTTAGTTTTTAAGTCAGTTCAGTGGCGCTTGGATTTGATTTATTTGTATTATACATAGCATTGTTCACGAAAATTTGATAGTTTCCCTTATTCTTAGAGGCTTGAGGTTGGATACTGTTGTAATGTCAAATCTAACAAGAGTCATAAATAACCTATCCGGCAATTTTCTCATGATTACATCTTTGATTGTATTATTTAATGAATTTGTGTATAATACGGTATTATTAATATCATTTTCTAGCATAAGTTATACGATAATGTGAATGATTTCATTTCTAACTCTTCGACGAACTTACGGATACTTCCGCTGAAGGGTGTGTTGTAATAATAACTGGGATACTCGTTGAGCATCTCCTGCAAGTTGCATCTCAAGTGCGCTGAGGAATTCATGCCTTTGCCTGGTGTCGGTTGATGGATAGAGCTGAAGTATGAACTCGATCCTTCGGATAAAGGCACAGAGTTCTTGGGTATTACCACTGAATGTTGGAATTTTCCTAATTTGGCTAAGGCTTGATTCAGATGGGATTCCGATAACAGTTTGACTTGCTCGGTTGCCATGGTTGATGATTTTATTTTATTTTTTGTTTTTACACTTTTATTGGCCTTATGCAGTAGGTTTGACTGTTTTGGGTGTCAACCACCGATTGTACGTAGTTCTGAAAAGAGTTAATTATGTTACAATTTTATGTTCACTTTAGCGCCGATTCGCGTGGTTCAATCTTAAAGGGACACTTGGTCGTACAAGGATCTTTTGTCACTAGATTATATTTGTAGACACTGGCTCAATTTTTTCTAATTATCCTACCGAGAGTTTAAGACCGAGAGTTTAATAACAAAATAACACAGTTGGGTTTTCTATGTATTATTAAACGTTTTTAAATATTCCAATAAAGGAAGAACTAGAGCCTTTGGATTATCACTAGGTTGGATAATGGACTTTGAAGTTGAAGTGGGCTTAGCAGGGTTATCGCGATTAATAACGTACTCAGAATGGGGACATGTTTGGGTTATATAGGCAGATTGGGATAGCTTAGAGCGAAGTTTAAGAGAATAAAGTTATCAACGTCTAATCTCCCGAAAAGAGAGGTGTCTATTCTCCCGTTAAGAGAGGAGCTCCCGAAAAATAGGAGTAATTGGAGAAGCCTGAGTCGATTGTGTGGGCGGTAGTTTTTGTTATTTCAGTTGGCTCGCCAAGTGATCGAATGTTTAGGGGACGTGGACGTTGGCTCGTCACAGAGTCTAGACTTTGGACTTCGGACTTTTGCACTTTGCTATGCGTAAATGACAGCTAAGCTTAATCGAAGTGCTCTCGATCTTTGATTACATTTCCTACTTTTTTATTATATATATGCGGCAGGAAAATAAAATCTTCTAAAGATACCACCTACCGTACCGTAGATGGCATGCACGATTCATAATTATGCCTAGAATTATGCCTACGTACAGAACAAAAAACCTCCGCTCGTTCACATGTCCTTGTCAAGCTCACCGGGACTGCCAGTCAAGGTATTACATCGGTGTGCAGGGCGTTGACGCAAGTCGCACTTCGTATTCTTGTTTGTCTTCCCTTTTGGACCACCGAGCGCACTGTGGTAGTATTCTTGCCCCGCCACCACACGGGGTACTCCTTATCCAACAATCCTGTTGGCCATCTCGTCCATACGAACACGCTTCATCATAGTGACGATTATCTCGTGTGCCGCCTCCCATACGAATTTGTCCGCCATCATAGCAGCAGGCCTCTCGGGCTTAGAGGTGCCCCCAGCGAGTGACTCCAGCTGGGGCTTCTCCGCGACGAACCTGCAGCAGTGCAGAAGTATGTGTTCTGCTGTTTCCACTGCATCTGTGCAATAGAGGCACTGCGAATTATCCACTTTGTGGAACCTAAATAGGTACCCTCGGAAACATCCATGGTCCGTGAGGAACTGGGTCAAGTGGTAGTCCACCAGTTTGTGCTCACACTCAGCCCATGTAGTTAGGTCCGGAATAAGACCGCACGTCCAACGACCTCGTTGCGACTCTTGCCACCTGGTTTGCCAGGCTCCTCGGATCTACTCTGGATTTCATTCTGGGAAACCCAGACTCACCTGAGAGCGCATGCGCTGCGTCACTCGAGATGGTTCTGAAGACTCTGATGAGTCTCAGAGCCATTGTGCGAGATACAGCACGAGTTACAGTCCCGTGGCCGAGGGAGGGAAGCTTTAAAGAAAAACAACTAAGAAGTACGGGGTATGAAATGAGAATGACTTTATTACAAAAGTTTTCTCTTTCCCTCAAAATGTTTTCGTTCGGGTTCGTATTGGCGATCTTCGTTTAACTTTTTGCTCGTCTCCGTTTTCTCTTTCCTGGATCGTGTTGTTTCCCTGTGGTCGGAGAAAGGGGGCATGTTAACTATTCCTAACTAAGCTATTCCTACTTTATGATGAATAAGTGTTATTTCTTGTTAATGTGTGCTTTTATGTTACTTACTTTGATAATAATATATTTATTAAATATTGCTTGTCTATCTTATGTTCCTGCCACTGTTTTCTTAAACTGTTTTTTGTTTGTGAAACTTTTGACCTTTAGTTTCTTGTTTCTGCGCTTTTCTTTTCGAAATATTGTATCATTAGGCTCGACTTGTACTGGTGGTCTCTCTGTACTTGCTTAATTTAGCCAATCTTCTTTCTGCGGTCGCGTTTAAATGTTCATGTACTTTGGGTAGCCATGGAAGAGCTCGATTAGGGTATAGGAAGTGCTGGAGTGCACTGTATTTGGCCATGCTCGCGTTCTATGCGTGCTTCCTTTCTTTTGTTCAAAATTATCCTGTATAGTTCAGTTAGGGTGGAGTGTAATCTCTCGACAGAAGCATTGCCCGTTGATTGTTGAAATTAAGTTGTATGAGCTGTTATTTGGAATTGAGTTAAGAGGTCGTTGAATAGACTGCCCGAAAATTCCGCGCCCTGGTCGAAAATTATTAAATATATGTCTATATGTACGACTGCAATGGTCCCTCTGGGGCGGTTAGGGCTTGCATCAATGGTCTATGGGGATGTCTATCGTATTTAAGGGTTAGGCAGTATCACAATTTTTTATAATTTTTGTGATAATGTCTTTTAAATGCGGGAAATAAATGTCCCTTTTAAAATGGTTATACGTTTCATCTATCCCCCTATGATTGGTATTTAATTGGTACGCACGAATTTCGTTTTCCTGATCATTATGATTCGTAATTTCGCTTAGCCATATATTGCATCGGATTTTTGTATAAATCATTTTTCAAAAAATAGATATTATAGGACTCTTCTATTATTTTGAAAATATCGTCCGGTGCTTATTCGGTTTCAGGATTGTTTGAAGGGTATTTGTAACGGAGTGAAAGTATGCACGGGTTCTGTGATTATGTGTCTTACTTTATGGATAAATGGTGTTTCTACCTGTCTTAGGGTTGTTGATCCGGTACAGAATAATATATTGGCAATTTAAGTGATCTACAGGTTACGAAACGATTGGTATAATTGTGGGTCTTCGGTTATGTCAATTTGGCTCAATTCTGCTAAGTCGTCAGCAAACTACGTTTTGCGACCCTTTTTCGTTAGTCGTGAGCGGCCAGGATAGTTTCCATAGAAGTAGTTTTGGATTCTGACCTTTCATATTTTCTAGCCAGATTAATGGCTTATGGTCTGAGACTATTTTGAATCTACGCCAAAGAGGTATGGTCTGAAATGACCTACAGACCAAATGATAGCTAGCATCTCTTTCTCTATGTAGAATAGCGGATTTCCGTGTCCGATAGTGTCGTGTGAAATCAGTGTATATGTATGGGATCATTACAAAGAAGATCTTTCGACGTTTCGAATGCTTGTTTAAATTCATCGTCTATTATTATAGATTTCTCGCCTTTTAACTGTCTCGTTATGGGTTTGAATTTCCATAAACCCTAATAGTCCTAAAAATGATTTAATTTCCCAGGTTGTCTTTGGGCAGGGGAAGTCCTTGATGGTTTGAATCTTAAGTGGTTTGGTTTGACTCCTTCCTGGGTTACGATATTACCCAGGAAGTCGATTTCTTTCCTTAAGAAGCTACACTTGCTTGGTTGGATTTTTAGGTTTGCGTTTTTGAGTTTTTGTGAAAACAGATTTAATATCTGCTATATGTTTTTGGAGTGAAGGGGAGAGACGAGATAGACGAGACAGACGTTACCGACAAAAACATTGTCCATACGCGTTGTAACGTGGCAGGGGCGTCCTTGAGACTGAAGGAATTCTCGTGATTCGTAATTCCCATTTTCGA
>NW_022611287.1:0-27500 GCF_004382195.2 Drosophila sechellia
TAGGATACCATGGTTGCAACGGGTAACGGGGAATCAGGGTTCGATTTCCGGAGAGGGAGCCTGAGAAACGGCTACCACATCTAAGGAAAGGCAGCAGGCGCGTAAATTACCTCACCCAGCTCGGGGAGGTAGTGACGGAAAAATAACAATACAGGACTCATACCGGGCCCTGTAATTGGAATGAGTACACTTTAAATCCTTTAACAAGGACCATTGGAGGGCAAGTCGGTGCCAGGCCAGCCGCGGTAATTCCAGCTCAATAGCGTATATTAAAGTGTTGCGGTTAAAACGTTCGTAGTTGAACTTGTGCTTCATACGGGTAGTACAACTTACAATTGTGTAGTACTATACCTTTATGTATGTAAGTATTACCGGTGGAGTTCTTATATGTGATTAAATACTTGTATTTTTCATATGTTCCTCCTATTTAAAAACCTGCACTAGTGCTCTTAAACGAGTGTTATTGTGGGCCGGTACTATTACTTTGAACAAATTAGAGTGCTTAAAGCAGCTTCAAATGCCTGAATATTCTGTGCATGGATAATGAAATAAGACCTCTGTTCTGCTTTCATTGGTTTCAGATCAAAGGTAATGATTAATAGAAGCAGTTTGGGGGCATTAGTATTACGACGCGAGAGGTGAAATTCTTGGACCGTCGTAAGACTAACTTAAGCGAAAGCATTTGCCAAAGATGTTTTCATTAATCAGAACGAAAGTTAGAGGTTCGAAGGCGATCAGATACCGCCCTAGTTCTAACCATAACGATGCCAGCTAGCAATTGGGTGTAGCTACTTTTATGGCTCTCTCAGTCGCTTCCCGGGAACCAAAGCTTTTGGGCTCCGGGGAAGTATGGTTGCAAAGCTGAAACTTAAAGGAATTGACGGAAGGGCACCACCAGGAGTGGAGCCTGCGGCTTAATTGACTCAACACGGGAAAACTTACCAGGTCCGAACATAAGTGTGTAAGACAGATTGATAGCTCTTTCTCGAATCTATGGTGGTGGTGCATGGCCGTTCTTAGTTCGTGGAGTGATTTGTCTGGTTAATTCGATAACGAACGAGACTCAAATATATTAAATAGATATCTTCAGGATTATGGTGCTGAAGCTTATGTAGCCTTCATTCATGGTGCAGTAAAATGTTTATTGTGTTTGAATGTGTTTATGTAGTGGAGCCGTACCTGTTGGTTTGTCCCATTATAAGGACACTAGCTTCTTAAATGGACAAATTGCTCTAGCAATAATGAGATTGAGCAATAACAGGTCTGTGATCCCTTAGATGTCCTGGGCTGCACGCGCGCTACAATGAAAGTATCAACGTGTATTTCCTAGACCGAGAGGTCCGGGTAAACCGCTGAACCACTTTCATGCTTGGGATTGTGAACTGAAACTGTTCACATGAACTTGGAATTCCCAGTAAGTGTGAGTCATTAACTCGCATTGATTACGTCCCTGCCCTTTGTACACACCCCCGTCGTACTACCGATTGAATTATTTAGTGAGGTCTCGGACGTGATCACTGTGACGCCTTGCGTTTACGGTTGTTTCGCAAAAGTTGACCGAACTTGATTATTTAGAGGAAGTAAAAGTCGTAACAAGGTTTCCGTAGGTGAACCTGCGGAAGGATCATTATTGTATAATATCCTTATCGTTAATAAATATTTGTATAATACAAATAAATACAATTTACCAAAATAAAAATATTACAAAATGATTCCACGGAATCAAAAGTTAAAGTCAAAATAAAATGAAGATGGCTTTTATTTTATATGTGGGCTTGGCAACCTCATAAAAAGACTTTAACATTATTAATGTTGCTGTGCGTATTTGTGGCAGTACTTACTACAACAACGGCGTTTCCTATAAAAACAAATTCTCGAAAATGGAAATCGAAGAAACTAAACTAAATTCGAAAGTAGAAGTCGAATTAAAATAAAATAATTTTGAATGTGTGGTAATCAAAATAAGTGTGTGTGTATATGGACCATAATATACACGCGTTGCGAATATGTATTGTTCATCTATGTTATGAGCATACGTTGGCTAATGCAACAACCTAAAATATACAATGTTTGTACTGTCATCCATCAGGTTAATGTTTTATATAAATTTTGCAGTATGTGTCACCCAAAATAGCAAACCATAACCAGATTATTATGATACATAATGCTTATATGAAACTAAGACATTTCGCAACATTTATTTTAGGTATAAAAATAAATTTATTGAAGGAATTGATATATGCCAGTAAAATGGTGTATTTTTAATTTCTTTCAATAAAAACAATATTGACATTATATAAAATTGAATTATAAAACTCTAAGCGGTGGATCACTCGGCTCATGGGTCGATGAAGAACGCAGCAAACTGTGCGTCATCGTGTGAACTGCAGGACACATGAACATCGACATTTTGAACGCATATCGCAGTCCATGCTGTTATGTACTTTAATTAATTTTATAGTGCTGCTTGGACTACATATGGTTGAGGGTTGTAAGACTATGCTAATTAAGTTGTTTATAAATTTTTTATAAGCATATGGTATATTATTGGATTAAATAATGATTTTATTCATAATATTAAAAAGAAATGAAAAACATTATCTCACATTTGAATGTGAAAAACGAAGAGAAATATTTTCTTTTTCAATCAAATAATACTGAGAAATGTCTAGCATAAAAAATTGAAATATTTTTCATCTAGAATTGTCTCTTATTAATGATTCGGAAAAAGAAAAATCTTGGTTTTGTTATTATTCTTCGTTGGTTCGTTAAATGGATAAAAATGACTTTGCTTACAAGAACTATTGGAACTATTTATAACGAATTTAATTGATTGTTTTATCATTTATATATAAAGAATTTATGGCAAAATATAGTTATATATACAACCTCAACTCATATGGGACTACCCCCTGAATTTAAGCATATTAATTAGGGGAGGAAAAGAAACTAACAAGGATTTTCTTAGTAGCGGCGAGCGAAAAGAAAACAGTTCAGCACTAAGTCACTTTGTCTATATGGCAAATGTGAGATGCAGTGTATGGAGCGTCAATATTCTAGTATGAGAAATTAATGATTTAAGTCCTTCTTAAATGAGGCCATTTACCCATAGAGGGTGCCAGGCCCGTATAACGTTAATGATTGCTAGATGATGTTTCCAAAGAGTCGTGTTGCTTGATAGTGCAGCACTAAGTGGGTGGTAAACTCCATCTAAAACTAAATATAACCATGAGACCGATAGTAAACAAGTACCGTGAGGGAAAGTTGAAAAGAACTCTGAATAGAGAGTTAAACAGTACGTGAAACTGCTTAGAGGTTAAGCCCGATGAACCTGAATATCCGTTATGGAAAATTCATCATTAAAATTGTAATATTTAAATAATATTATTAAGAATAATGTGCATTTTTTCCATATAAGGACATTGTAATCTATTAGCATATCCCAAATTTATCATAAAATATAACTTATAGTTTATTCCAATTAAATTGCTTGCATTTTAACACAGAATAAATGTTATTAATTTGATAAAGTGCTGATAGATTTATATTATTACAGAGCGTTAATTTTTCGGAATTATATAATGGCATAATTATCATTGATTTTTGTGTTTATTATATGCTCTTGTATGATTAACAATGCGAAAGATTCAGGATACCTTCGGGACCCGTCTTGAAACACGGACCAAGGAGTCTAACATATGTGCAAGTTATTGGGATGTAAACCTAATAGCGTAATTAACTTGACTAATAATGGGATTAGTTTTTTAGCTATTTATAGCTAATTAACACAATCCCGGGGCGTTCTATATAGTTATGTATAATGTATATTTATATTATTTATGCCTCTAACTGGAACGTACCTTGAGCATATATGCTGTGACCCGAAAGATGGTGAACTATACTTGATCAGGTTGAAGTCAGGGGAAACCCTGATGGAAGACCGAAACAGTTCTGACGTGCAAATCGATTGTCAGAATTGAGTATAGGGGCGAAAGACCAATCGAACCATCTAGTAGCTGGTTCCTTCCGAAGTTTCCCTCAGGATAGCTGGTGCATTTTAATATTATATAAAATAATCTTATCTGGTAAAGCGAATGATTAGAGGCCTTAGGGTCGAAACGATCTTAACCTATTCTCAAACTTTAAATGGGTAAGAACCTTAACTTTCTTGATATGAAGTTCAAGGTTATGATATAATGTGCCCAGTGGGCCACTTTTGGTAAGCAGAACTGGCGCTGTGGGATGAACCAAACGTAATGTTACGGTGCCCAAATTAACAACTCATGCAGATACCATGAAAGGCGTTGGTTGCTTAAAACAGCAGGACGGTGATCATGGAAGTCGAAATCCGCTAAGGAGTGTGTAACAACTCACCTGCCGAAGCAACTAGCCCTTAAAATGGATGGCGCTTAAGTTGTATACCTATACATTACCGCTAAAGTAGATGATTTATATTACTTGTGATATAAATTTTGAAACTTTAGTGAGTAGGAAGGTACAATGGTATGCGTAGAAGTGTTTGGCGTAAGCCTGCATGGAGCTGCCATTGGTACAGATCTTGGTGGTAGTAGCAAATAATCGAATGAGACCTTGGAGGACTGAAGTGGAGAAGGGTTTCGTGTGAACAGTGGTTGATCACGAGTTAGTCGGTCCTAAGTTCAAGGCGAAAGCCGAAAATTTTCAAGTAAAACAAAAATGCCTAACTATATAAACAAAGCGAATATAATACACTTGAATAATTTTGAACGAAAGGGAATACGGTTCCAATTCCGTAACCTGTTGAGTATCCGTTTGTTATTAAATATGGGCCTCGTGCTCATCCTGGCAACAGGAACGACCATAAAGAAGCCGTCGAGAGATATCGGAAGAGTTTTCTTTTCTGTTTTATAGCCGTACTACCATGGAAGTCTTTCGCAGAGAGATATGGTAGATGGGCTAGAAGAGCATGACATATACTGTTGTGTCGATATTTTCTCCTCGGACCTTGAAAATTTATGGTGGGGACACGCAAACTTCTCAACAGGCCGTACCAATATCCGCAGCTGGTCTCCAAGGTGAAGAGTCTCTAGTCGATAGAATAATGTAGGTAAGGGAAGTCGGCAAATTAGATCCGTAACTTCGGGATAAGGATTGGCTCTGAAGATTGAGATAGTCGGGCTTGATTGGGAAACAATAACATGGTTTATGTGCTCGTTCTGGGTAAATAGAGTTTCTAGCATTTATGTTAGTTACTTGTTCCCCGGATAGTTTAGTTACGTAGCCAATTGTGGAACTTTCTTGCTAAAATTTTTAAGAATACTATTTGGGTTAAACCAATTAGTTCTTATCAATTATAACGATTATCAATTAACAATCAATTCAGAACTGGCACGGACTTGGGGAATCCGACTGTCTAATTAAAACAAAGCATTGTGATGGCCCTAGCGGGTGTTGACACAATGTGATTTCTGCCCAGTGCTCTGAATGTCAAAGTGAAGAAATTCAAGTAAGCGCGGGTCAACGGCGGGAGTAACTATGACTCTCTTAAGGTAGCCAAATGCCTCGTCATCTAATTAGTGACGCGCATGAATGGATTAACGAGATTCCTACTGTCCCTATCTACTATCTAGCGAAACCACAGCCAAGGGAACGGGCTTGGAATAATTAGCGGGGAAAGAAGACCCTTTTGAGCTTGACTCTAATCTGGCAGTGTAAGGAGACATAAGAGGTGTAGAATAAGTGGGAGATATTAGACCTCGGTTTGGTATCGTCAATGAAATACCACTACTCTTATTGTTTCCTTACTTACTTGATTAAATGGAACGTGTATCATTTCCTAGCCATTATACGGATATATTTATTATATCTTATGGTATTGGGTTTTGATGCAAGCTTCTTGATCAAAGTATCACGAGTTTGTTATATAATCGCAAACAAATTCTTTAATAAAACGATGCATTTATGTATTTTTGATTTGAAAATTTGGTATAACTCCAATTACTCAGGTATGATCCAATTCAAGGACATTGCCAGGTAGGGAGTTTGACTGGGGCGGTACATCTCTCAAATAATAACGGAGGTGTCCCAAGGCCAGCTCAGTGCGGACAGAAACCACACATAGAGCAAAAGGGCAAATGCTGACTTGATCTCGGTGTTCAGTACACACAGGGACAGCAAAAGCTCGGCCTATCGATCCTTTTGGTTTAAAGAGTTTTTAACAAGAGGTGTCAGAAAAGTTACCATAGGGATAACTGGCTTGTGGCGGCCAAGCGTTCATAGCGACGTCGCTTTTTGATCCTTCGATGTCGGCTCTTCCTATCATTGTGAAGCAAAATTCACCAAGCGTTGGATTGTTCACCCATGCAAGGGAACGTGAGCTGGGTTTAGACCGTCGTGAGACAGGTTAGTTTTACCCTACTAATGACAAAACGTTGTTGCGACAGCATTCCTGCGTAGTACGAGAGGAACCGCAGGTACGGACCAATGGCACAATACTTGTTCGAGCGAACAGTGGTATGACGCTACGTCCGTTGGATTATGCCTGAACGCCTCTAAGGTCGTATCCGTGCTGGACTGCAATGATAAATAAGGGGCAATTTGCATTGTATGGCTTCTAAACCATTTAAAGTTTATAATTTATTTTATAAACGACAATGGATGTGATGCCAATGTAATTTGTAACATAGTAAATTAGGAGGATCTTCGATCACCTGATGCCGCGCTAGTTACATATAAAAGCATTATTTAATACAATGACAAAGCCTAGAATCAATTGTAAACGACTTTTGTAACAGGCAAGGTGTTGTAAGTGGTTGAGCAGCTGCCATACTGCGATCCACTGAAGCTTATCCTTTGCTTGATGATTCGATAAATAAATGATTTTTTCCTGTAGCCAAACACCTCGTCATCAATTTAGTGACGCATATGATATTGTCCCTATCATATAATTAATATAAAGACTTTAATGGATTGTGTCAAGTTGCCAAACACCTCGTCATCAATTTAGTGACGCATATGATATTGTCCCTATCATATAATTAATATACAGACTTTAATGAATTGTGTCAAGTTGCCAAACACCTCGTCATCAATTTAGTGACGCATATGATATTGTCCTATCATATAATTTTTGATATAAAGACTTTAAAGAATTGAATCAAGTTGCCAAACACCTCGTCATCAATTTAGTGACGCATATGATATTGTCCCTATCATATAATTAATATAAAGACTTTAATGGATTGTGTCAAGTTGCCAAACACCTCGTCATCAATTTAGTGACGCATATGATATTGTCCCTATCATATAATTAATATAAAGACTTTAATGATTGTGTCAAGTTGCCAAACACCTCGTCATCAATTTAGTGACGCATATGATATTGTCCCTATCATATAATTAATATAAAGACTTTAATGGATTGTGTCAAGTTGCCAAACACCTCGTCATCAATTTAGTGACGCATATGATATTGTCCCTATCATATAATTAATATAAAGACTTTAATGGATTGTGTCAAGTTGCCAAACACCTCGTCATCAATTTAGTGACGCATATGATATTGTCCCTATCATATAATTAATATAAAGACTTTAATGAATTGTGTCAAGTTGCCAAACACCTCGTCATCAATTTAGTGACGCATATGATATTGTCCCTATCATATAATTTTTGATATAAAGACTTTAAAGAATTGTATCAAGTTGCCAAACACCTCGTCATCAATTTAGTGACGCATATGATATTGTCCCTATCATATAATTAATATACAGACTTTAATGAATTGTGTCAAGTTGCCAAACACCTCGTCATCAATTTAGTGACGCATATGATATTGTCCTTATCATATAATTTTTGATATAAAGACTTTAAAGAATTGAATCAAGTTGCCAAACACCTCGTCATCAATTTAGTGACGCATATGATATTGTCCCTATCATATAATTAATATAAAGACTTTAATGGATTGTGTCAAGTTGCCAAACACCTCGTCATCAATTTAGTGACGCATATGATATTGTCCCTATCATATAATTAATATAAAGACTTTAATGAATTGTGTCAAGTTGCCAAACACCTCGTCATCAATTTAGTGACGCATATGATATTGTCCTTATCATATAATTTTTGATATAAAGACTTTAAAGAATTGTATCAAGTTGCCAAACACCTCGTCATCAATTTAGTGACGCATATGATATTGTCCCTATCATATAATTAATATAAAGACTTTAATGGATTGTGTCAAGTTGCCAAACACCTCGTCATCAATTTAGTGACGCATATGATATTGTCCTTATCATATAATTTTTGATATAAAGACTTTAAAGAATTGTATCAAGTTGCCAAACACCTCGTCATCAATTTAGTGACGCATATGATATTGTCCCTATCATATAATTAATATACAGACTTTAATGAATTGTGTCAAGTTGCCAAACACCTCGTCATCAATTTAGTGACGCATATGATATTGTCCCTATCATATAATTTTTGATATATAGACTTTAAAGAATTGTATCAAGTTGCCAAACACCTCGTCATCAATTTAGTGACGCATATGATATTGTCCCTATCATATAATTAATATAAAGACTTTAATGGATTGTGTCAAGTTGCCAAACACCTCGTCATCAATTTAGTGACGCATATGATATTGTCCTTATTATATAATTTTTGATATAAAGACTTTAAAGAATTGTATCAAGTTGCCAAACACCTCGTCATCAATTTAGTGACGCATATGATATTGTCCCTATCATATAATTAATATACAGACTCTAATGAATTGTGTCAAGTTGCCAAACACCTCGTCATCAATTTAGTGACGCATATGATATTGTCCCTATCATATAATTTTTGATATAAAGACTTTAAAGAATTGTATCAAGTTGCCAAACACCTCGTCATCAATTTAGTGACGCATATGATATTGTCCCTTTCATATAATTAATATAAAGACTTTAATGGATTGTGTCAAGTTGCCAAACACCTCGTCATCAACTACTATATTATGGTTGCGCCGACCTCTCATATTGTATTCTCTTATGTGTTCATAGGATTTTGACAATTATACGAGTAAATTAAATAATATACATATGAAAATGATTAATTATTATATGTATAAGGGAAAAATGATGAAATATTCCCATATTATCTTAGTATTATAGAGGAAAGACCGTTGCCGACCTCTGATATTGTTCAAACTTATGTATTTATATGATTTTGGCAATTATATGAGTAAATTAAAAAATATACATATGAAAATGGTTAATTATTATATGTATATGGGAAAAAATGCTAAGATATTCCCATATTCTCTTAGTATTATAGAGAAAAGCCATTTAAGTGAGAGGGTATAGTAGTGTAAACGACCGGAATTACGACAGAGGGTTCAAAAACTACTATAGGTAGGCAGTGGTTGCCGACCTCTCATATTGTTCAAAACTTATGTATTCATATGATTTTGGCAATTGTATGAGTAAATTAAATAATATACATATGAAAATGATTAATTATTATATGTATAAGGGAAAAAATGCTGAAATATTCCCACATTCTCTTAGTATTATAGAGAAAATCCATTATAGTGAGAGGGTATAGTAGTGTAAACGACCGGAATTACGACAGAGGGTTCAAAAACTACTATAGGTAGGCAGTGGTTGCCGACCTCTCATATTGTTCAAAACTTATGTATTCATATGAATTTGGCAATTATATGAGTAAATTAAATAATATACATATGAAAATGATTAATTATTATATGTATAAGGGAAAAAATGCTGAAATATTCCCACATTCTCTTAGTATTATAGAGAAAATCCATTATAGTGAGAGGGTATAGTAGTGTAAACGACCGGAATTACGACAGAGGGTTCAAAAACTACTATAGGTAGGCAGTGGTTGCCGACCTCTCATATTGTTCAAAACTTATGTATTCATATGATTTTGGCAATTATATGATTAAATTAAATAATATACATATGAAAATGGTTAATTATTATATGTATATGGGAAAAAATGCAGAGATATTCCCATATTCTCTTAGTATTATAGAGAAAAGCCATTTAAGTGAGAGGGTATAGTAGTGTAAACGACCGGAATTACGACAGAGGGTTCAAAAACTACTATAGGTAGGCAGTGGTTGCCGACCTCTCATATTGTTCAAAACTTATGTATTCATATGATTTTGGCAATTGTATGAGTAAATTAAATAATATACATACGAAAATGATTAATTATTATATGTATATGGGAAAAAATGCAGAGATATTCCCATATTCTCTTAGTATTATAGAGAAAAGCCATTTAAGTGAGAGGGTATAGTAGTGTAAACCACCGGAATTACGACAGAGGGTTCAAAAACTACTATAGGTAGGCAGTGGTTGCCGACCTCTCATATTGTTCAAAACTTATGTATTCATATGATTTTGGCAATTGTATGAGTAAATTAAATAATATACATATGAAAATGATTAATTATTATATGTATAAGGGAAAAAATGCTGAAATATTCCCACATTCTCTTAGTATTATAGAGAAAATCCATTATAGTGAGAGGGTATAGTAGTGTAAACGACCGGAATTACGACAGAGGGTTCAAAAACTACTATAGGTAGGCAGTGGTTGCCGACCTCTCATATTGTTCAAAACTTATGTATTCATATGATTTTGGCAATTATATGATTAAATTAAATAATATACATATGAAAATGGTTAATTATTATATGTATATGGGAAAAAATGCTGAGATATTCCCATATTCTCTTAGTATTATAGAGAAAAGCCATTTAAGTGAGAGGGTATAGTAGTGTAAACGACCGGAATTACGACAGAGGGTTCAAAAACTACTATAGGTAGGCAGTGGTTGCCGACCTCTCATATTGTTCAAAACTTATGTATTCATATGATTTTGGCAATTGTATGAGTAAATTAAATAATATACATATGAAAATGATTAATTATTATATGTATAAGGGAAAAAATGCTGAAATATTCCCACATTCTCTTAGTATTATAGAGAAAATCCATTATAGTGAGAGGGTATAGTAGTGTAAACGACCGGAATTACGACAGAGGGTTCAAAAACTACTATAGGTAGGCAGTGGTTGCCGACCTCTCATATTGTTCAAAACTTATGTATTCATATGATTTTGGCAATTATATGATTAAATTAAATAATATACATATGAAAATGGTTAATTATTATATGTATATGGGAAAAAATGCTGAGATATTCCCATATTCTCTTAGTATTATAGAGAAAAGCCATTATAGTGAGAGGGTATAGTAGTGTAAACGACCGGAATTACGACAGAGGGTTCAAAAACTACTATAGGTAGGCAGTGGTTGCCGACCTCTCATATTGTTCAAAACTTATGTATTCATATGAATTTGGCAATTATATGAGTAAATTAAATAATAAACATATAAAAATTAATATTTATTATATGTATAAAAAAAAAATAATCATATTATATATGAATAATGGAAAAAAAATGAAATGTTCCTATAATCTCTTAATATATAAGAGAATAGACCGTATGTTGGGTGGCAAACGGAATTGAAAATACCCGCTTTGAGGACAGCGGGTTCAAAAACTACTATAGGTAGGCAGTGGTTGCCGACCTCCCGCATTATTCGAAATATTTATTTCGGATTATGTTTATATTGGTTACATAAAATAAAGTATATTATTATCCGTACAAATTTGTTTCTCAGTTCTATAGAACACGGGACTTGGCTCCGCGGATAATAGGAATATACGCTTTTTAGATAATATCGTTGAAACAAAAGTCAAGTTTCTATTATATATAGAATAACAAATCGTTTCCATATATTATCGTTAATTTTTGGAGGCAGGCAAATATTAATTTATTACCTGCCGTATAGTTGGATTATTATATCGTTACGGTATAATACAAATATGGATTCTTATGAAAGAAATATAAAATTATATATTAAATGTGGAAATATTATCATATGCGCTTGGTTTTATGTTATATATTACCAGAGAGATATATGAAAAGAGATAAATTTTAAATTTATCTTCAAAATGCAAATGATTTAACTTAATATTTATATTGGTTAAACAAAAATTGTACATGTGTGGATACAATAATTATGTATGTTGGAAATAAAATGATATTTTATAATGAAATATGTATATATAAAAAGATAAAATTATAGAAACATATATATTACAATAATTATATGAAATTCTTGTTATATTGGTAAAACAAGTATAAATTAAAAATGAAAATATGGATTACGAATGCTATATAAAAATGGCCGTAATCGAATAGATTTTTTACTTATATTTATATATTTAAAATTTTACCCAAAGGCGAAATATTGAATTTTATTCAATATAATAAAAATCATGGAATTATATAAAGTGAAAAATCTATATATCTATTATATTGCTTATTTCGATTCAAAAAATATGAATGGAATATGAAGGAAAAACATTATTCTGGTTGATCCTGCCAGTAGTTATATGCTTGTCTCAAAGATTAAGCCATGCATGTCTAAGTACACACGAATTAAAAGTGAAACCGCAAAAGGCTCATTATATCAGTTATGGTTCCTTAGATCGTTAACAGTTACTTGGATAACTGTGGTAATTCTAGAGCTAATACATGCAATTAAAACATGAACCTTATGGGACATGTGCTTTTATTAGGCTAAAACCAAGCGATCGCAAGATCGTTATATTGGTTGAACTCTAGATAACATGCAGATCGTATGGTCTTGTACCGACGACAGATCTTTCAAATGTCTGCCCTATCAACTTTTGATGGTAGTATCTAGGACTACCATGGTTGCAACGGGTAACGGGGAATCAGGGTTCGATTCCGGAGAGGGAGCCTGAGAAACGGCTACCACATCTAAGGAAGGCAGCAGGCGCGTAAATTACCCACTCCCAGCTCGGGGAGGTAGTGACGAAAAATAACAATACAGGACTCATATCCGAGGCCCTGTAATTGGAATGAGTACACTTTAAATCCTTTAACAAGGACCAATTGGAGGGCAAGTCTGGTGCCAGCAGCCGCGGTAATTCCAGCTCCAATAGCGTATATTAAAGTTGTTGCGGTTAAAACGTTCGTAGTTGAACTTGTGCTTCATACGGGTAGTACAACTTACAATTGTGGTTAGTACTATACCTTTATGTATGTAAGCGTATTACCGGTGGAGTTCTTATATGTGATTAAATACTTGTATTTTTTCATATGTTCCTCCTATTTAAAAACCTGCACTAGTGCTCTTAAACGAGTGTTATTGTGGGCCGGTACTATTACTTTGAACAAATTAGAGTGCTTAAAGCAGGCTTCAAATGCCTGAATATTCTGTGCATGGGATAATGAAATAAGACCTCTGTTCTGCTTTCATTGGTTTTCAGATCAAGAGGTAATGATTAATAGAAGCAGTTTGGGGGCATTAGTATTACGACGCGAGAGGTGAAATTCTTGGACCGTCGTAAGACTAACTTAAGCGAAAGCATTTGCCAAAGATGTTTTCATTAATCAAGAACGAAAGTTAGAGGTTCGAAGGCGATCAGATACCGCCCTAGTTCTAACCATAAACGATGCCAGCTAGCAATTGGGTGTAGCTACTTTTATGGCTCTCTCAGTCGCTTCCCGGGAAACCAAAGCTTTTGGGCTCCGGGGGAAGTATGGTTGCAAAGCTGAAACTTAAAGGAATTGACGGAAGGGCACCACCAGGAGTGGAGCCTGCGGCTTAATTTGACTCAACACGGGAAAACTTACCAGGTCCGAACATAAGTGTGTAAGACAGATTGATAGCTCTTTCTCGAATCTATGGGTGGTGGTGCATGGCCGTTCTTAGTTCGTGGAGTGATTTGTCTGGTTAATTCCGATAACGAACGAGACTCAAATATATTAAATAGATATCTTCAGGATTATGGTGCTGAAGCTTATGTAGCCTTCATTCATGGTGGCAGTAAAATGTTTATTGTGTTTGAATGTGTTTATGTAAGTGGAGCCGTACCTGTTGGTTTGTCCCATTATAAGGACACTAGCTTCTTAAATGGACAAATTGCGTCTAGCAATAATGAGATTGAGCAATAACAGGTCTGTGATGCCCTTAGATGTCCTGGGCTGCACGCGCGCTACAATGAAAGTATCAACGTGTATTTCCTAGACCGAGAGGTCCGGGTAAACCGCTGAACCACTTTCATGCTTGGGATTGTGAACTGAAACTGTTCACATGAACTTGGAATTCCCAGTAAGTGTGAGTCATTAACTCGCATTGATTACGTCCCTGCCCTTTGTACACACCGCCCGTCGCTACTACCGATTGAATTATTTAGTGAGGTCTCCGGACGTGATCACTGTGACGCCTTGCGTGTTACGGTTGTTTCGCAAAAGTTGACCGAACTTGATTATTTAGAGGAAGTAAAAGTCGTAACAAGGTTTCCGTAGGTGAACCTGCGGAAGGATCATTATTGTATAATATCCTTATCGTTAATAAATATTTGTTATAATACAAATAAATACAATTTACCAAAATAAAAATATTACAAAATGATTCCACGGAATCAAAAGTTAAAGTCAAAATAAAATGAAGATGGCTTTTATTTTATATGTGGGGCTTGGCAACCTCATAAAAAGACTTTAACATTATTAATGTTGCTGTGCGTATTTGTGGCAGTACTTACTACAACAACGGCGTTTCCTATAAAAACAAATTCTCGAAAATGGAAATCGAAGAAACTAAACTAAATTCGAAAGTAGAAGTCGAATTAAAATAAAAATAATTTTGAATGTGTGGTAATCAAAATAAGTGTGTGTGTATATGGACCATAATATACACGCGTTGCGAATATGTATTGTTCATCTATGTTATGAGCATACGTTGGCTAATGCAACAACCTAAAATATACAATGTTTGTACCTGTCATCCATCAGGTTAATGTTTTATATAAATTTTGCAGTATGTGTCACCCAAAATAGCAAACCATAACCAGATTATTATGATACATAATGCTTATATGAAACTAAGACATTTCGCAACATTTATTTTAGGTATAAAAATAAATTTATTGAAGGAATTGATATATGCCAGTAAAATGGTGTATTTTTAATTTCTTTCAATAAAAACAATATTGACATTATATAAAATTGAATTATAAAACTCTAAGCGGTGGATCACTCGGCTCATGGGTCGATGAAGAACGCAGCAAACTGTGCGTCATCGTGTGAACTGCAGGACACATGAACATCGACATTTTGAACGCATATCGCAGTCCATGCTGTTATGTACTTTAATTAATTTTATAGTGCTGCTTGGACTACATATGGTTGAGGGTTGTAAGACTATGCTAATTAAGTTGTTTATAAATTTTTTATAAGCATATGGTATATTATTGGATTAAATAATGATTTTATTCATAATATTAAAAAAGAAATGAAAAACATTATCTCACATTTGAATGTGAAAAACGAAGAGAAATATTTTCTTTTTCAATCAAATAATACTGAGAAATGTCTAGCATAAAAAATTGAAATATTTTTCATCTAGAATTGTCTCTTATTAATGATTCGGAAAAAGAAAAATCTTGGTTTTGTTATTATTCTTCGTTGGTTCGTTAAATGGATAAAAATGACTTTGCTTACAAGAACTATTGGAACTATTTATAACGAATTTAATTGATTGTTTTATCATTTATATATAAAGAATTTATGGCAAAATATAGTTATATATACAACCTCAACTCATATGGGACTACCCCCTGAATTTAAGCATATTAATTAGGGGAGGAAAAGAAACTAACAAGGATTTTCTTAGTAGCGGCGAGCGAAAAGAAAACAGTTCAGCACTAAGTCACTTTGTCTATATGGCAAATGTGAGATGCAGTGTATGGAGCGTCAATATTCTAGTATGAGAAATTAATGATTTAAGTCCTTCTTAAATGAGGCCATTTACCCATAGAGGGTGCCAGGCCCGTATAACGTTAATGATTGCTAGATGATGTTTCCAAAGAGTCGTGTTGCTTGATAGTGCAGCACTAAGTGGGTGGTAAACTCCATCTAAAACTAAATATAACCATGAGACCGATAGTAAACAAGTACCGTGAGGGAAAGTTGAAAAGAACTCTGAATAGAGAGTTAAACAGTACGTGAAACTGCTTAGAGGTTAAGCCCGATGAACCTGAATATCCGTTATGGAAAATTCATCATTAAAATTGTAATATTTAAATAATATTATTAAGAATAATGTGCATTTTTTCCATATAAGGACATTGTAATCTATTAGCATATCCCAAATTTATCATAAAATATAACTTATAGTTTATTCCAATTAAATTGCTTGCATTTTAACACAGAATAAATGTTATTAATTTGATAAAGTGCTGATAGATTTATATTATTACAGAGCGTTAATTTTTCGGAATTATATAATGGCATAATTATCATTGATTTTTGTGTTTATTATATGCTCTTGTATGATTAACAATGCGAAAGATTCAGGATACCTTCGGGACCCGTCTTGAAACACGGACCAAGGAGTCTAACATATGTGCAAGTTATTGGGATGTAAACCTAATAGCGTAATTAACTTGACTAATAATGGGATTAGTTTTTTAGCTATTTATAGCTAATTAACACAATCCCGGGGCGTTCTATATAGTTATGTATAATGTATATTTATATTATTTATGCCTCTAACTGGAACGTACCTTGAGCATATATGCTGTGACCCGAAAGATGGTGAACTATACTTGATCAGGTTGAAGTCAGGGGAAACCCTGATGGAAGACCGAAACAGTTCTGACGTGCAAATCGATTGTCAGAATTGAGTATAGGGGCGAAAGACCAATCGAACCATCTAGTAGCTGGTTCCTTCCGAAGTTTCCCTCAGGATAGCTGGTGCATTTTAATATTATATAAAATAATCTTATCTGGTAAAGCGAATGATTAGAGGCCTTAGGGTCGAAACGATCTTAACCTATTCTCAAACTTTAAATGGGTAAGAACCTTAACTTTCTTGATATGAAGTTCAAGGTTATGATATAATGTGCCCAGTGGGCCACTTTTGGTAAGCAGAACTGGCGCTGTGGGATGAACCAAACGTAATGTTACGGTGCCCAAATTAACAACTCATGCAGATACCATGAAAGGCGTTGGTTGCTTAAAACAGCAGGACGGTGATCATGGAAGTCGAAATCCGCTAAGGAGTGTGTAACAACTCACCTGCCGAAGCAACTAGCCCTTAAAATGGATGGCGCTTAAGTTGTATACCTATACATTACCGCTAAAGTAGATGATTTATATTACTTGTGATATAAATTTTGAAACTTTAGTGAGTAGGAAGGTACAATGGTATGCGTAGAAGTGTTTGGCGTAAGCCTGCATGGAGCTGCCATTGGTACAGATCTTGGTGGTAGTAGCAAATAATCGAATGAGACCTTGGAGGACTGAAGTGGAGAAGGGTTTCGTGTGAACAGTGGTTGATCACGAGTTAGTCGGTCCTAAGTTCAAGGCGAAAGCCGAAAATTTTCAAGTAAAACAAAAATGCCTAACTATATAAACAAAGCGAATATAATACACTTGAATAATTTTGAACGAAAGGGAATACGGTTCCAATTCCGTAACCTGTTGAGTATCCGTTTGTTATTAAATATGGGCCTCGTGCTCATCCTGGCAACAGGAACGACCATAAAGAAGCCGTCGAGAGATATCGGAAGAGTTTTCTTTTCTGTTTTATAGCCGTACTACCATGGAAGTCTTTCGCAGAGAGATATGGTAGATGGGCTAGAAGAGCATGACATATACTGTTGTGTCGATATTTTCTCCTCGGACCTTGAAAATTTATGGTGGGGACACGCAAACTTCTCAACAGGCCGTACCAATATCCGCAGCTGGTCTCCAAGGTGAAGAGTCTCTAGTCGATAGAATAATGTAGGTAAGGGAAGTCGGCAAATTAGATCCGTAACTTCGGGATAAGGATTGGCTCTGAAGATTGAGATAGTCGGGCTTGATTGGGAAACAATAACATGGTTTATGTGCTCGTTCTGGGTAAATAGAGTTTCTAGCATTTATGTTAGTTACTTGTTCCCCGGATAGTTTAGTTACGTAGCCAATTGTGGAACTTTCTTGCTAAAATTTTTAAGAATACTATTTGGGTTAAACCAATTAGTTCTTATCAATTATAACGATTATCAATTAACAATCAATTCAGAACTGGCACGGACTTGGGGAATCCGACTGTCTAATTAAAACAAAGCATTGTGATGGCCCTAGCGGGTGTTGACACAATGTGATTTCTGCCCAGTGCTCTGAATGTCAAAGTGAAGAAATTCAAGTAAGCGCGGGTCAACGGCGGGAGTAACTATGACTCTCTTAAGAGAGAGGAGGTGCCGTCAGGTATTATGTTGCGAATAATGAACCTAATTCTATGGTGCGGCAATCTACCACACTCTATCCGACTGGCCAGAACCGTCTTCATCCCGAAGACGGTGACGGCGAAGCGACCGCAAGACTTTCGTCCAATATCGGTGCCTTCAGTCCTGGTAAGACAGCTAAATGCAATATTGGCAACCCGGTTGAACTCATCAATCAATTGGGACCCGCGCCAGCGGGGCTTCTTACCTACCGACGGATGTGCCGATAACGCGACGATAGTTGACTTAGTCTTGAGGCATAGCCATAAGCACTTTAGATCTTGCTACATTGCAAATTTAGATGTAAGCAAGGCATTCGATTCTTTATCGCATGCATCTATATATGACACCTTACGTGCTTATGGTGCGCCAAAGGGCTTCGTTGACTACGTACAGAATACGTACGAGGGTGGCGGTACCAGTCTCAATGGGGACGGTTGGAGTTCAGAGGAATTCGTCCCTGCTAGAGGAGTGAAGCAGGGTGACCCTTTGTCTCCTATTCTATTTAACTTGGTAATGGACAGGTTACTTAGAAACCTACCCAGCGAAATTGGTGCCAGAGTCGGAAATGCCATTACTAACGCGGCCGCGTTTGCAGATGATTTGGTACTATTTGCTGAAACTCGAATGGGACTTCAAGTATTGTTGGACAGAACGTTGGATTTTCTATCTCTCGTCGGCCTCAAACTTAATGCCGACAAATGTTTTACCGTTGGCATTAAGGGCCAGCCGAAACAGAAGTGTACCGTGCTAGAGGCACAGAGCTTTTACGTAGGCTCAAGGGAGATTCCATCATTGAAGCGAACGGACGAGTGGAAGTACTTAGGCATCAACTTCACTGCAACCGGGAGGGTTCGATGCAATCCGGCCGAGGACATTGGTCCGAAGCTACAAAGATTGACAAAGGCCCCCCTCAAACCACAACAGAGGATGTTCGCCCTTAGGACTGTCCTTATCCCACAGCTCTATCACAAGTTAGCCCTTGGGAGTGTGGCGATAGGCATCCTACGAAAAACTGACAAACTAATACGATACTATGTGCGAAGATGGCTAAATCTTCCGCTGGATATACCGATAGCATTCATTCACGCACCCCCAAAAAGTGGAGGTCTCGGAATTCCATCACTTAGATGGGTAGCTCCAATGTTAAGGCTAAGACGTTTGAGTAATATTAAATGGCCTCACCTCACGCAAAACGAGGTAGCCAGCTCTTTCCTCGAAGCAGAAAAACAACGGGCCCGAGATAGATTATTAGCAGAACAAAATGAATTGTTATCGCGTCCGGCAATAGAAAAATATTGGGCGAACAAATTGTACCTCTCAGTTGATGGTAGCGGACTCCGTGAAGCAGGCCATTGGGGCCCGCAACACGGGTGGGTTAATCAACCCACGCGTTTACTAACAGGAAAGGAATATATAGACGGTATTCGTCTGCGGATAAATGCCCTACCCACGAAGTCTCGTACTACAAGGGGAAGGCACGAATTGGAACGACAGTGTCGTGCAGGATGTGACGCTCCCGAAACAACAAACCATATTATGCAAAAATGTTACCGATCGCATGGGAGGCGCATAGCTAGACACAACTGCGTAGTAAATCGAATCAAGCGGGGACTTGAGGAGAGAGGCTGCGTAGTCATTGTTGAACCAAGTCTGCAGTGCGAATCCGGTCTTAATAAACCAGACCTGGTGGCACTACGACAAAATCACATTGATGTGATCGACATACAAATTGTGACAGACGGACACTCTATGGATGATGCACACCAGCGCAAAATCAATAGATACGACAGACCGGACATACGAACTGAGTTGCGTCGCAGATTCGAAGCCGCAGGTGACATTGAATTCCATTCTGCCACCCTGAACTGGAGGGGGATCTGGAGTGGTCAATCCGTTAAAAGATTGATAGCGAAGGGTCTCCTCAGCAAATATGATAGTCATATCATTAGCGTCCAGGTTATGAGAGGCAGTCTCGGTTGTTTTAAACAGTTCATGTACCTGAGCGGGTTTTCCCGAGATTGGACTTAGCTAAAACGTTTGGTTCAAAACATTTGCTTGCTGTCTTGGCATAACATCAATAAAGGCATAAACATCGCAAATAATGGTAATATATAAATTGGCTATGAGGATGGTTTTAGTACGTAGGCGTTGCGGAACTTCGGTTCAGATAGAGCAATGAATCGTGCATGCTAGGAAACTGAAGTGTTGACAGACCTAGTATCTTTCGATAGATTTCCATACCTCCGCGATCAAAAAAAAAAAAAAAAAAATAGCCAAATGCCTCGTCATCTAATTAGTGACGCGCATGAATGGATTAACGAGATTCCTACTGTCCCTATCTACTATCTAGCGAAACCACAGCCAAGGGAACGGGCTTGGAATAATTAGCGGGGAAAGAAGACCCTTTTGAGCTTGACTCTAATCTGGCAGTGTAAGGAGACATAAGAGGTGTAGAATAAGTGGGAGATATTAGACCTCGGTTTGGTATCGTCAATGAAATACCACTACTCTTATTGTTTCCTTACTTACTTGATTAAATGGAACGTGTATCATTTCCTAGCCATTATACGGATATATTTATTATATCTTATGGTATTGGGTTTTGATGCAAGCTTCTTGATCAAAGTATCACGAGTTTGTTATATAATCGCAAACAAATTCTTTAATAAAACGATGCATTTATGTATTTTTGATTTGAAAATTTGGTATAACTCCAATTACTCAGGTATGATCCAATTCAAGGACATTGCCAGGTAGGGAGTTTGACTGGGGCGGTACATCTCTCAAATAATAACGGAGGTGTCCCAAGGCCAGCTCAGTGCGGACAGAAACCACACATAGAGCAAAAGGGCAAATGCTGACTTGATCTCGGTGTTCAGTACACACAGGGACAGCAAAAGCTCGGCCTATCGATCCTTTTGGTTTAAAGAGTTTTTAACAAGAGGTGTCAGAAAAGTTACCATAGGGATAACTGGCTTGTGGCGGCCAAGCGTTCATAGCGACGTCGCTTTTTGATCCTTCGATGTCGGCTCTTCCTATCATTGTGAAGCAAAATTCACCAAGCGTTGGATTGTTCACCCATGCAAGGGAACGTGAGCTGGGTTTAGACCGTCGTGAGACAGGTTAGTTTTACCCTACTAATGACAAAACGTTGTTGCGACAGCATTCCTGCGTAGTACGAGAGGAACCGCAGGTACGGACCAATGGCACAATACTTGTTCGAGCGAACAGTGGTATGACGCTACGTCCGTTGGATTATGCCTGAACGCCTCTAAGGTCGTATCCGTGCTGGACTGCAATGATAAATAAGGGGCAATTTGCATTGTATGGCTTCTAAACCATTTAAAGTTTATAATTTATTTTATAAACGACAATGGATGTGATGCCAATGTAATTTGTAACATAGTAAATTAGGAGGATCTTCGATCACCTGATGCCGCGCTAGTTACATATAAAAGCATTATTTAATACAATGACAAAGCCTAGAATCAATTGTAAACGACTTTTGTAACAGGCAAGGTGTTGTAAGTGGTTGAGCAGCTGCCATACTGCGATCCACTGAAGCTTATCCTTTGCTTGATGATTCGATAAATAAATGATTTTTTCCTGTAGCCAAACACCTCGTCATCAATTTAGTGACGCATATGATATTGTCCCTATCATATAATTAATATAAAGACTTTAATGGATTGTGTCAAGTTGCCAAACACCTCGTCATCAATTTAGTGACGCATATGATATTGTCCCTATCATATAATTAATATAAAGACTTTAATGAATTGTGTCAAGTTGCCAAACACCTCGTCATCAATTTAGTGACGCATATGATATTGTCCCTATCATATAATTTTTGATATAAAGACTTTAAAGAATTGTATCAAGTTGCCAAACACCTCGTCATCAATTTAGTGACGCATATGATATTGTCCCTATCATATAATTAATATACAGACTTTAATGAATTGTGTCAAGTTGCCAAACACCTCGTCATCAATTTAGTGACGCATATGATATTGTCCTTATCATATAATTTTTGATATAAAGACTTTAAAGAATTGAATCAAGTTGCCAAACACCTCGTCATCAATTTAGTGACGCATATGATATTGTCCCTATCATATAATTAATATAAAGACTTTAATGGATTGTGTCAAGTTGCCAAACACCTCGTCATCAATTTAGTGACGCATATGATATTGTCCCTATCATATAATTAATATAAAGACTTTAATGAATTGTGTCAAGTTGCCAAACACCTCGTCATCAATTTAGTGACGCATATGATATTGTCCTTATCATATAATTTTTGATATAAAGACTTTAAAGAATTGTATCAAGTTGCCAAACACCTCGTCATCAATTTAGTGACGCATATGATATTGTCCCTATCATATAATTAATATAAAGACTTTAATGGATTGTGTCAAGTTGCCAAACACCTCGTCATCAATTTAGTGACGCATATGATATTGTCCTTATCATATAATTTTTGATATAAAGACTTTAAAGAATTGTATCAAGTTGCCAAACACCTCGTCATCAATTTAGTGACGCATATGATATTGTCCCTATCATATAATTAATATACAGACTTTAATGAATTGTGTCAAGTTGCCAAACACCTCGTCATCAATTTAGTGACGCATATGATATTGTCCCTATCATATAATTTTTGATATAAAGACTTTAAAGAATTGTATCAAGTTGCCAAACACCTCGTCATCAATTTAGTGACGCATATGATATTGTCCCTATCATATAATTAATATAAAGACTTTAATGGATTGTGTCAAGTTGCCAAACACCTCGTCATCAATTTAGTGACGCATATGATATTGTCCTTATTATATAATTTTTGATATAAAGACTTTAAAGAATTGTATCAAGTTGCCAAACACCTCGTCATCAATTTAGTGACGCATATGATATTGTCCCTATCATATAATTAATATACAGACTCTAATGAATTGTGTCAAGTTGCCAAACACCTCGTCATCAATTTAGTGACGCATATGATATTGTCCCTATCATATAATTTTTGATATAAAGACTTTAAAGAATTGTATCAAGTTGCCAAACACCTCGTCATCAATTTAGTGACGCATATGATATTGTCCCTTTCATATAATTAATATAAAGACTTTAATGGATTGTGTCAAGTTGCCAAACACCTCGTCATCAACTACTATATTATGGTTGCGCCGACCTCTCATATTGTATTCTCTTATGTGTTCATAGGATTTTGACAATTATACGAGTAAATTAAATAATATACATATGAAAATGATTAATTATTATATGTATAAGGGAAAAAATGATGAAATATTCCCATATTATCTTAGTATTATAGAGGAAAGACCGTTGCCGACCTCTGATATTGTTCAAACTTATGTATTTATATGATTTTGGCAATTATATGAGTAAATTAAAAAATATACATATGAAAATGGTTAATTATTATATGTATATGGGAAAAAATGCTAAGATATTCCCATATTCTCTTAGTATTATAGAGAAAAGCCATTTAAGTGAGAGGGTATAGTAGTGTAAACGACCGGAATTACGACAGAGGGTTCAAAAACTACTATAGGTAGGCAGTGGTTGCCGACCTCTCATATTGTTCAAAACTTATGTATTCATATGATTTTGGCAATTGTATGAGTAAATTAAATAATATACATATGAAAATGATTAATTATTATATGTATAAGGGAAAAAATGCTGAAATATTCCCACATTCTCTTAGTATTATAGAGAAAATCCATTATAGTGAGAGGGTATAGTAGTGTAAACGACCGGAATTACGACAGAGGGTTCAAAAACTACTATAGGTAGGCAGTGGTTGCCGACCTCTCATATTGTTCAAAACTTATGTATTCATATGAATTTGGCAATTATATGAGTAAATTAAATAATATACATATGAAAATGATTAATTATTATATGTATAAGGGAAAAAATGCTGAAATATTCCCACATTCTCTTAGTATTATAGAGAAAATCCATTATAGTGAGAGGGTATAGTAGTGTAAACGACCGGAATTACGACAGAGGGTTCAAAAACTACTATAGGTAGGCAGTGGTTGCCGACCTCTCATATTGTTCAAAACTTATGTATTCATATGATTTTGGCAATTATATGATTAAATTAAATAATATACATATGAAAATGGTTAATTATTATATGTATATGGGAAAAAATGCAGAGATATTCCCATATTCTCTTAGTATTATAGAGAAAAGCCATTTAAGTGAGAGGGTATAGTAGTGTAAACGACCGGAATTACGACAGAGGGTTCAAAAACTACTATAGGTAGGCAGTGGTTGCCGACCTCTCATATTGTTCAAAACTTATGTATTCATATGATTTTGGCAATTGTATGAGTAAATTAAATAATATACATACGAAAATGATTAATTATTATATGTATATGGGAAAAAATGCAGAGATATTCCCATATTCTCTTAGTATTATAGAGAAAAGCCATTTAAGTGAGAGGGTATAGTAGTGTAAACCACCGGAATTACGACAGAGGGTTCAAAAACTACTATAGGTAGGCAGTGGTTGCCGACCTCTCATATTGTTCAAAACTTATGTATTCATATGATTTTGGCAATTGTATGAGTAAATTAAATAATATACATATGAAAATGATTAATTATTATATGTATAAGGGAAAAAATGCTGAAATATTCCCACATTCTCTTAGTATTATAGAGAAAATCCATTATAGTGAGAGGGTATAGTAGTGTAAACGACCGGAATTACGACAGAGGGTTCAAAAACTACTATAGGTAGGCAGTGGTTGCCGACCTCTCATATTGTTCAAAACTTATGTATTCATATGATTTTGGCAATTATATGATTAAATTAAATAATATACATATGAAAATGGTTAATTATTATATGTATATGGGAAAAAATGCTGAGATATTCCCATATTCTCTTAGTATTATAGAGAAAAGCCATTTAAGTGAGAGGGTATAGTAGTGTAAACGACCGGAATTACGACAGAGGGTTCAAAAACTACTATAGGTAGGCAGTGGTTGCCGACCTCTCATATTGTTCAAAACTTATGTATTCATATGATTTTGGCAATTGTATGAGTAAATTAAATAATATACATATGAAAATGATTAATTATTATATGTATAAGGGAAAAAATGCTGAAATATTCCCACATTCTCTTAGTATTATAGAGAAAATCCATTATAGTGAGAGGGTATAGTAGTGTAAACGACCGGAATTACGACAGAGGGTTCAAAAACTACTATAGGTAGGCAGTGGTTGCCGACCTCTCATATTGTTCAAAACTTATGTATTCATATGATTTTGGCAATTATATGATTAAATTAAATAATATACATATGAAAATGGTTAATTATTATATGTATATGGGAAAAAATGCTGAGATATTCCCATATTCTCTTAGTATTATAGAGAAAAGCCATTATAGTGAGAGGGTATAGTAGTGTAAACGACCGGAATTACGACAGAGGGTTCAAAAACTACTATAGGTAGGCAGTGGTTGCCGACCTCTCATATTGTTCAAAACTTATGTATTCATATGAATTTGGCAATTATATGAGTAAATTAAATAATAAACATATAAAAATTAATATTTATTATATGTATAAAAAAAAAATAATCATATTATATATGAATAATGGAAAAAAAATGAAATGTTCCTATAATCTCTTAATATATAAGAGAATAGACCGTATGTTGGGTGGCAAACGGAATTGAAAATACCCGCTTTGAGGACAGCGGGTTCAAAACTACTATAGGTAGGCAGTGGTTGCCGACCTCCCGCATTATTCGAAATATTTATTTCGGATTATGTTTATATTGGTTACATAAAATAAAGTATATTATTATCCGTACAAATTTGTTTCTCAGTTCTATAGAACACGGGACTTGGCTCCGCGGATAATAGGAATATACGCTTTTTAGATAATATCGTTGAAACAAAAGTCAAGTTTCTATTATATATAGAATAACAAATCGTTTCCATATATTATCGTTAATTTTTGGAGGCAGGCAAATATTAATTTATTACCTGCCGTATAGTTGGATTATTATATCGTTACGGTATAATACAAATATGGATTCTTATGAAAGAAATATAAAATTATATATTAAATGTGGAAATATTATCATATGCGCTTGGTTTTATGTTATATATTACCAGAGAGATATATGAAAAGAGATAAATTTTAAATTTATCTTCAAAATGCAAATGATTTAACTTAATATTTATATTGGTTAAACAAAAATTGTACATGTGTGGATACAATAATTATGTATGTTGGAAATAAAATGATATTTTATAATGAAATATGTATATATAAAAGATAAAATTATAGAAACATATATATTACAATAATTATATGAAATTCTTGTTATATTGGTAAAACAAGTATAAATTAAAAATGAAAATATGGATTACGAATGCTATATAAAAATGGCCGTAATCGAATAGATTTTTTACTTATATTTATATATTTAAAATTTTACCCAAAGGCGAAATATTGAATTTTATTCAATATAATAAAAATCATGGAATTATATAAAGTGAAAAATCTATATATCTATTATATTGCTTATTTCGATTCAAAAAATATGAATGGAATATGAAGGAAAAACATTATTCTGGTTGATCCTGCCAGTAGTTATATGCTTGTCTCAAAGATTAAGCCATGCATGTCTAAGTACACACGAATTAAAAGTGAAACCGCAAAAGGCTCATTATATCAGTTATGGTTCCTTAGATCGTTAACAGTTACTTGGATAACTGTGGTAATTCTAGAGCTAATACATGCAATTAAAACATGAACCTTATGGGACATGTGCTTTTATTAGGCTAAAACCAAGCGATCGCAAGATCGTTATATTGGTTGAACTCTAGATAACATGCAGATCGTATGGTCTTGTACCGACGACAGATCTTTCAAATGTCTGCCCTATCAACTTTTGATGGTAGTATCTAGGACTACCATGGTTGCAACGGGTAACGGGGAATCAGGGTTCGATTCCGGAGAGGGAGCCTGAGAAACGGCTACCACATCTAAGGAAGGCAGCAGGCGCGTAAATTACCCACTCCCAGCTCGG
>NW_022611288.1:0-47388 GCF_004382195.2 Drosophila sechellia
GTTGCACTACTGCAAACTTAGAGAATTGTCAATGCACGTCAAGAACAGCTTCCTGTCTGTTGAAAATATGTCAATGTGCACCATTTCGCCAGTATAACTGGGATGGGCGTTTCCCCGAGCTCTTGCTTTTTCGGGTGCCTGTCGTACTTTGCTTGGGTACATACCCTGCAATTAGCACCACTTCCTTTGTCATGCTGCCCATTTTTGCAAAATAGTAGTCTCGAAGGACTTGTTTTGTGCTCTGCAGTGACAATTTCGTACTGTTCTTTTATCAGTTATATCTGAGACGACATTTATGGGGTACGGGTGTACGTCCTGGGGCGAGGCAACGCTCGTCCTGGGACCACCTATACGACCCACTGCACTCCACTGGCCCTTGTGGACACGTCGGGTTCTTGCCTTTCCTCCTGAAGGTCCTTCTGCCGGCCGGAACGGATTTAGGATGTTATGGTGCAGGCGTGTATCGTCCTTGGGCGATTCACGCTCGTCCTGGGACCACCTTTGCTGGCCACTGACTCCAATGATCCTTACGACACGTCTAGATCCTTCTCCTCCACTCCCAGGATCTGGTGATTCGTCCTTCTGATCCTTCGGGCTTCTTGCCGCCCGATGCTTGCACGCCTCCTATTTCTTCTCGTTTGACCGCGGCGAGTTACCTCCGGGGAGCTTCGCGCGGTATTCAAATGCAGAAAGAGAGGAGTGATTCAGAAGGTAGCCACAGCTATCTCCGGAGAGTTTTCGTTGGATATTCAGCTGCCAGAGAAGAGAGAGGCCGATCTTGAAAGTAGCTACGGCTGTCAGGGAATTCGATCGGATTGAATTTGGTACGTCTACAAGTGTTTCTGCTAGATCTCGACTGCCGTCGTCTTTATTTTTGGTCTTAAATAAGCTAACAGTGAATATGTATATGTGTATTACAATGTTGGAGTTCTTAGAAATAAAAGTATCTGACTGCAGCAGAAAGTATGTTAACAAGTATGTATATGGATTGTATGCGCTGCGTTGTCTGTGCGAAGGGAATGCGGTGTCAGCTTTTTGGCGGATGTCGGCGGCTGACTCGTCGTTGATGTTTATGTTGCGACTTTGTATCGCAACGCTTCCCGGTTCGATGTCTTCACTTGTGAAGGCGTGGTGGTTTAGAGGGAGGGTGGTGTATTGTACCGATGGGTCGGTAACTCCTACCCCCCCCCCCAGTTTGGAGCGACGCCCATAGCGGAGGAATTGGTGGAGCGACGATTGGAAGAATGTGTCGGGCCCGGTATGGAAGATGTGGTGTCTTTACGAATGTTCCAGGTGATTATTACGGCGACTAGGGATACGGTGAAGAGAATGTATAAGGTTGTCGAGTGTCGAGAGTTTCTGCCGTGACGACCCGTAGCTTGTTGGTTGTTGTGAGTGTATCCAGGTGAAGTCTTTCCAAGGTGAGTATGTTAATAGTGGCATTTTTATTAATTTCCGTATTGGTGGTAGGAAAAGTCGGGGTGCTCTTCTGTTGATACCGCCGTGTTGTCGTAGTTTATTTCTTTGATTTGTAATGTGCAATTGTTATACTTTATTATATTTCTTTGATTTGTAATGTGCTAATTGTTTATCTTTATTATAGCTGATCCATTGATATTAGTTTTATGGTCTGGTTGGAGGATATGATTGGGGAGGTTGTTCCCGTTAAATCAATATGAAGCCTTTTTCCGGTCGAACACATCGGTCGTGAGTCCGTTTCCTTTATGTCGCAAGGCAAGTATTATTTTAAGATTATTGATAGAATCGATTTCACAGACGAATTGTTCTTCTATTACAGGGCATTTATACATAGTTGAAAACATACTATTATTTTGTTATTATATATTAAATACTGAGGTGCTATTACAAAATGTGTGGAATTATTGGAGTGGAATTATCTTGCCATTTCGTAGTTAGGATTTGAAAAATAGGAATTTTGACACTGAAATATTTTGTCTCGGTAATTGAGTGTGTTCATTTTAACAGATTATATGTGTTGCTCGGATTTTATTGTGTAGTTTTGGGTTCCAAAAATTGTTTGATTTGTTTATTTCTTGTCTATCTATAAATAGTTTGGATAACTTATGGCAACAGTGTACTTTCTATAATGTGCTTAGTGACTAAGTATAAGTCTATATTTATTTAAGCTATTTATATTGTAGTTTTTTGTTCTTCTTCGTATTAATAATTTTTGGAATTGTTTGAGTGTTTGAAGAAGTTTAATCAAAACTTGTTCATGTTAATGTGTCTTTTAGTTTTGAACGTAGTTGAATTTCATCATTGAGCGTGTTCTGTATTTCGAAGTTATCTGAGATGGTGGTGACTTGGCTTTTTAGGTGGTTAATTTCTGTTTCTATATCTTTGCATCATTGGCGTCCATGTTGCCAGTGACGACTTTGACTAAACTACTCTAACCCGTTAATAAGACCTTTTTGTGGCGTGAAAAGGGTGTTAGTGCGTCTATTTTACTTTGAGTTTGGGCGAGTTTAGCGTTTAGTATTGATATAGAGTCGGTGAGTGTTTCATAGTGTCTTAGGGTATCGATGGTGTGGTATAGTTTTTAATAAGTTGGTGTATTCGGACAGATCGATTATGTGGCTAATTTTCTTATAGTTTCCTATCACGAGTGTTTTCCCAGCGGACTTTTGCTAGAGGTTGGTGCTATTGAAGTTGTGGATGAAGATAGATTGGTATGCCCCATGGCAAGATCTGGAATGCAGGTGGAAAGGTCATTTGGAGGTTTGAATGTTTTCCTAACTGTTTATTTGTGGATTTTTTGATTTTTGTGGTTACTAAGGTTTTTCTTTGTCTTTTGCTGTTCTGTGTAAGGAGAACCGTGGTGTTGTTTATTTCTCCTGTGTTCTTTTCTGAAATTGTGCTGTTAGGTTGTATGTTGTTGGTGTCTACTCTGCTTGTGTTTAGCTTTTCTGTTCTTTGTTGGGCGTTTGTGGACAATTTTTCTTTATTTCGGAGTAGAGTTTATCTTGGAACATATTTAGTTTATTTAAATAGTCATGCTCATTATTGGGTATTATTATTTTGTCAAATAAATGGGTCCTACATTAAAAAGTTCAAAAGGGGTGTGTTTAGTGGTGGAGTGGATTGCGTTATTATAGGTTATTACAGTTTCTGACATTATTTCTTGTGGTTTGTAGGTAGTTTGTGTTTTTTTCGTGTGTCTAGTATTATTTTGTAAATCTCTGTCAAAGAGGAGTGTAAGCGTTCTACTGGAGAATTACTTGAAGATTGCTGGAGGATGTGACATGGAGAAGTATATTATATTGAGAGCAAAACTTGCGGAATATGTCGTTGCAGAATTACTCCTTGGTCGTGTATTAGTTTTTTGGGTAGTCCGAATTGACTGAAAAAGTTTTTGATTGCTTTGGTGCAATTGATACCGTTTCTATTTGGAATGGGGTAGACAGCTGCGAATTTTGAGAACTTGTCTATGATTGTCAGGTTAAAATTATTGTTAATGGTGTAGATGTCTATGTGTATTATATCGAGGGGTTTGTTGGGGTTATCGGGATTTCAAATACAATGTTTTGTGGTTGTCTGTCGTATTTGAGTTTTAGACAGGTTTCGCAATTCCTTTTTTACTTCTAATTCTATTTATTCAAGGTTTCAAAAGGAATCGTTCAGTAATTCCTCTGTACATAAACCTAATGTGTGATAAAGATAAATGAGACCAATTGGTATCTTAATTATAAAGTACAAAAGAAAGAAAAATCTAGTCTAGTTATCAATTACTTAAAATGAAATATGTTATATTATCCTCCGGGTAAGGAGATCGCTGGGGTGTACCTCTTCAGTCTTCGGAGGGAGATGGATCAGCTAGGATAGTTGCTAGTCGGTTCGGGTGGGCCATAAGCCTGTCGGCATAACGGCTGCTGTGGAAATTAATCTGATCCCCAAGAAGGGTAACTTTCAGATCTCTTTCGATGACCATGTTCGTCACGTACCTGGGAGCCCAGATGCGTGACGTGCAGCGCTCGACTGGACCACATGGAGCCTATTAAGCTGGGATTTGGCAGCAGTTCCCCACACCTGGATGGCATAACTCCACGTTGGAGCGAGAATGGCTTTGATAAAAGAGCCTTAGAGCTCATTTGAAGTTTGCTGGAGTGGAAGAGCCAGTCGAGCTTTTTTAGCTTCGCAGTGACTTAGATCTGACCGACGTGATGTGGGCCCTCCAGGTCAGTCTCCGATCTAGATGAACTCCTAGGTAGCAGTGCGATCTAGCATTGGCGATAGGGCTTCCATCGAAGGTCAGATCTGTGCAGGTTCCGGGTCGCAGGGAAAAAGTTACACAGGCTGACTTTGAGGAGTTAATGGCCACATTCCATTTGGCAGTCCATTTTTCGATTGGCGTGCAGCCATTCCTGGACTGCGTTGGAGGCAGTTTGCAGTGAAGGATGAGACGCCAGCATGACAGTGTCATCGGCGTAAGTGGCCAGGAGCAGCTGAGCCGGGGGGACTTCGGCGTTGTTTGCGGGAGATGGCATGTCAGCAGTGTACAGGGTGTATAGGAAGGGCCAAGAACACTTCCCTGTGGAACTCCTGCGTGAATCTCTTCCAGGCTGGATCGAGCATCACGCACTGCAACGTCGATTAGAGATTGAACGATCTCAGGATGGCATAGTAGGGAGCAGGAAGGAGAGCGTTCATCTGTATAGAAGGCCCTCATGCCACACCTTGTCAAACGCTTGCTTCACGTCTAGAAAGACACCGACCGTGTAGAGTTTGTGCTCGAAGCCATGCGTCACCTGGTTTACCAGTCGATGTATTTGTTCAGGGCAGCCGTGGGACTTCCTGAAACCAAATTGGTGTGGAGGTATGTGGTTCACTACTTGCGGCAGTTCCATCAGGCGGGCTAAGAGTATTCTCTCAAAAATCTTAGAGAATGTTGATAGCAGTTCGCAATTCCTAATTAGTACAGAGATTTTGCTTTTCATATTGGGGAAGTAGGTTTCTCGTTTGAGGTGAAGGAATGTTTCATCGATGCCTCTTTGATTGTTATTAGTGTGATATTCGTGAATGAATTTGTTTTGTTCGGGGTTTCCTACAATTTCGTGGAGAAGTGATTTGCATCTGATAATTTTAAAGTGTTTTTTGTGTGCAAAGTACGTTAAGAATGCTTTTTCGATTAAAGCGGAATTATTATCGTCTGCCAAGAATGCGCAAATCCTGTTAGGTTTTAGGGTTCCTTTCAAGATTTTAGCAATATTATCGAAATCGAAAGAGGGCTGTGAATATTTTTTTCTAAGCTTTTGTTTGAATGGTGTTGTAGTTTGGCAAGACGTATTTGTATCTATTTCTAGTATGAGTTGCGTGTTAAATTCGTTAATAGGTTTTTCGGCTGTGGGACAAGGCTTAACAGTCAGTGTTTCGCTGTGGTTTAAATTTGGGTCTGCTCTACTTAGGGCGTCTGCGATTACATTTTGTGAACCTTTCTTGTGGATTATTTCGAAATTGTATTCCATGAGTTGGAGTCTCCAACGAATTATTTTCGAATTGGGTTCTTTGAAATTCATAAGCCATATTAGTGGCTTGTGATCTGTAACAATAGTAAATTTTACGCCATAAATATATGGTCTGAAGTATTTTTCTGCCCATATTATTGCCAACATTTCTTTTTTACGGTTGAATAGTTGACTTCGGTGTCAGAGAGGGCCTGCTGGCAAAGAATACAGGTCTATCGTTCTGTGAGGAGCCTTGGGATAGTACGGCTCCTAACGCGAAGTTACTAGCATCCGTGGTAAGAATGAATGGTTTTTTGAAGTCTGGGTGTATGAGTATCGGGTCATTGGAAAGAATAGTTTTGCACTGTTCGAATGCGTCTACAAAATCTTTATCTGTAGTAACTTGTCTTTTCCCTTCAGCTGTTTAGTCATGGGTTTCGTTATTCGAGCGAAGTCTCTTATAAACTTCCTATAATACCCCAGTAACCGAGAAAAGATTTGATAGCTTTCCTGTTGGTGGGGCAAGGAAATTTTTTGATCGCACTTATCTTGTTCGGGTTTGGTTTTATTCCGTCTTGTGTGACTATGTGGCCTAGGAATTCTATCTCTTTCCTCAGGAATTCTGATTTCGAGGGTTGTAGTTTAAAGTTTGCCGCTCTAAGTTTTCCGAATACCATTTTTTTGTCCAATAGGTTTTTTTGTAAGGAAGGCGAGCAAATTATAATATCGTCGAGATAGACTAAGCAAATGGTGCCGTTAAGTCGCCGAGGACGCTGTCCATAACCCGTTGAAAGGTAGCCGGTGCGTTTTTTAAGCCGAAGGGCATCCGTATGAATTCGTAATGGCCCCCTTCGACTGTAAAAGCTGTTTGGCGATATCTTTTGGTTCCATCTCAATTTGATGGAAACCGCTAGTTAGGTCGAGCGTTGAAAAATATTTTGCTTTGCCTATGCTATCTAATATGTCGTTTATGTTTGGGATGGAGTATCTGTCCGAAATGGTTTTGTCGTTGAGTTTCCGGTAGTCTATTACAAGTCGTCATTTCCTATTCCCTGTACCGTCTAGTTTTTTTGGGACCACCCATACCGGGGCGCTCCAAGGGAGTGGCTAGATCTAATAATTTGTTGATCTAACATGGAATCGATTTGTTTTTTGACTTCTGTTTTATGGACAAAAGGGTATCTGTAGGATTTTGCGTGAATAGGAGTGTTGTCTATGGTGGGGATGGAGTGTGTGATTTTGTTGGTGAAAGTTAATGGTGTTTCTGGGTTGTAGAATATGTCGCGAAATTGTTTACATAGGGTTATTAAAGCTGCTTTTTCTTCTGGATTGAGATGTTCTGTTGGGATTTGTAATGGGGCTTGGAGGGTATCGTTATTAGGCGATGGTTTCTGGGGGTATTCTAGGTATAGTAGTTTATCTGAGTTGGATTTGTTAGAGATTTCGACATTGGCAATATTATTGTTTGCTTTATATAGTCCTTCTGACAAGGTTAACTCATTATTCAGCTGTGTAGCGCAACAATAGAATTCGCCATGATTAGTCTTTACCGGTAGTGGTAAGATAACTTTACTGTAGGGGATGTTAAAAAGCCTGGTTAGTGTACAAGAATATTGGGAGTGTAGACTTTGAGGTTACTAGTTGTAAGTTTACTAGGTCTATTTTTGCTTCTAGGTGTGATAATAGGTCCATTCCTATGAGGCCGTTAAAATGACAGTGAAATTTGAATTTAAGTAGGGTAATTTGACCTTCGGTTTTGAACTCGGGTGGCATTGGGAATATTGCTTTTTCCTCAATCTTGAAACTATTTAATGCTGTTGTAATTGAAGTGGATGTTGGTAGAGTTGTGCACTCTAGTTGGTTTGCAGATTCTGGGTCAATGAAGGAGTTATTAATCCTGTATCGATAAGAAATGACAAGGGGAATTTTTGTTGTAGGTTTAGAGTTATGTATGGAAGGGATGTTGCATGTGTGGTGGGATTTATGTATCCTGTCGGGTTCCTGAGGCGGGTGCCTGAAAATTTAGGTCGGTAGGGCAGTGTTGGGTGAGTTTTTCTTCTTCTATGTTGTGTAGCCATAATTTGGTGTTTTATTGTCTTTAAACGGGTTACTATTTCTGTTGCCATTGTTTGATTGACGATATTGGGAGTTGGGGTTTGAATAATGGTATGAGTGGTTTTGGGAGTAAGATGAGTTACGGTTGTTGCGGTTGTTGTGTCTCTGTGATTGTTGCTGTTATTGTTATTGTAATTGTTAGTTCGTCGTTCGGTATTGTTTGGTGTTGGGGGGTATGGGTTTCTGTTCTGGTAACGAGCTCTTTCTCTTTGACATAGCTCGTAAGCTTTTTCGATAGTCTTGGGGTCTTTCAATCTGATGACTGTTTTAAGTGGTTCTCTGATTCTTGAAATGAAGGCATTTAGACAGACTTCGTCATATAGTGTTTCTTGGCTTCGATGATTGTGGCCGACTGTCCACTATTGGAAGTAGTGGATATAAGTTGGCTCCTAATCCTCGATAAGCCGAAGAACAATTGCCCTAGGGTTAGTTTGTCCGGGAGAGATTGGAGCTCGCCTAGGAGGGTAGCTTCGCTTTTCTTGCTAGAATATAAACGTAGTAGGTTGCTTTTAATATCGTCCCATATAAGTTTGGTGTTAGCTAGGTTTAGGGCTTCATCTGCTCTTCCAACTATTTTGTTCCTAATTGCCCTAAGTGTTAGAAGCCCGTACGGTGTTTGGTCGGTACCCTAATGAGCATGATTATTTCTTCAACGCTAGTTATATATTTGTCGAGTTGGCTTGGAGTACCATCGAAAGTCGGAAGTTCTTTAACGAAGGCTAAAATAACGGTGGCACTAACTGCCGTAGCAATACTGCTAAAGCCACTGACGGTAGGTGTTAAGGGGGCGGAATTACCTACGGAGGCGTTGCCTGAATCCATATTTATAGGTTGAAGGGGCGGTGAGAGGGTATTTTCTCTAATTACGGGGAGGGTGTTTGTTTTAGTAACTGAACGTGTGACTCTTTTTGGAAGTGTGTGTGATCCTAATACGGAACGAGTTGTTTGTTTTATAGTTTGTGTTAATTTCTTTGACATTTAAGAGAGAAAGGGAGTATACAATTTATAATGTACTTAGTGGTTCTTAATTATTTGTTTATTGTTGAATGGTGTGTGTTTTTTTTGTGCGTTAATTTCTGTAATATAGTGGTATTAGTGTATGTATGTAATATTTGAATACTTCATTTGTGTTGAAAGAGTGAGAATATGGGTGCATGTTTCAAAGATTTTTCTTTTTATTAAGGTGTGCAGTTTATATGTGATTTTGTGGTTCTGTGCCCAGTCTTAGAAAACATACACTTCACCGTTCATATAAATTCGTATTTGCATATATATATGTGCACATGAGAGTACTGATGTGGTACTTGGCCTTACTAAGCTTCGGCGGTGATTATCAGCGATTGATTTCACACAAGTACATTACACGTCACTCTTACACATTTGTATATATGGTTTTGTTGTGTATATTTTCGATGTATATATAAGTATTTTGTGGTGTAGTACCGGGCCTTTAATGTTTCGGCAGTGGTTTATCAGCGATTGATGCCACGTAGGTACACTACATCTTCTTTTTTTCCTTATTGCATTTGAAATATTTGTGTGTGTGAATTGTTTTAATTGTTTTGCATATATATTTACACATGAAAGTAGTGATGTGGTACTTGGCCTTATTAAGTTTCGGCAGTGATTATCAGCGATTGATTTCACACAAGTACATTCCATATCATTTTTCGCGATTACGGCATTTTTTTCTTTTTTTTTTTTTATTTAATTATTTATATATATATATATATTTTTTTTTTTTTTTTTTTTTAAATTATATATGGGTGTTTTGTATGTTAATTAAGGCGGTTTATGTATTGTAGTAGGACTTTTGTTGTATTCACTTTTAGACATTACTGCACTTCATTCTCACTCTTTTTCAACAACTACTTACAGTAGAACTAATAGAAGGTTTAATAGAATATTTTCCATTCCAGTTTCCGGCTGCGCCAGTTACCTCCGGGGAGCTTCGCGGGGTATTTAAATGCAGGAAAGAGAGGAGCTGGACCAGGAGGTAGCTACAGTGATCTTCGGAGAGCTTCGTAGGTTGTTCAGATGCAGAGAAGAGAGGAGCCGGTCTTGGAAGTAGCTACGGCTGTCAGGGAATTCGATCGGATTCAATATTGGATACGTCTACAAGTGTTTGCTGCTAAAACTCGACTGCTGGTCGTCTTTATTTTTGGTCTTAAATAAGCTAACAGTGAATATGTATATGTGTATTACAATGTTGGAGTTCTTAGAAATAAAGAATCTGATGCAGCAGAAAGTATGTTAACAAGTATGTATATGGGATTGTATGCGCTGCGTTGTCTGTGTGAAGGGAATGCGGTGTCAGCTTTTTGGCGGATGTCGGCGGCTGACTCGTCGTTGATGTTTATGTTGCGACTTTGTATCGCAACGCTTCCCGGTTCGATGTCTTCACTTGTGAAGGCGTGGTGGTTTAGAAGGAGGGGTGGTGTATTGTACCGATGGGTCGGTAACTCGCGCGAGTTACCATGCCCAGCATTAACCCCCCTCAACAACCACCTCCGCCTATGAAGCCCGCCCGGTAGGCGACATCAGCAAAGTGCCAACGCTGTATATATATATATTGATCACGAGCTACCATGCCAGCATAGCCTCGTCCCCCGCTACCTGAAACTCTGTTGCACCCGATGATGAAATCGGCATGAACACACACACACACACATATTCACACATACTGCGTGGTGGCGACGCTCTCGACGTTGAAATTAACATGAACCTACACACACACATACACACTGCGTAATCGCGACGTCCTCGTCTAGACTCGCTATCTAGAACTAACGGGATCAAAAGCACTGCTGCTTGCCCGTGCGTATACATTAAGAATAAAGCTTTCATCATTCTTGATCTTGACACCAAACCGAGCAGTTGATTTATTTAAAGTGGCAAATATATATAACCTACATATATCATAAGTACACAATAAAGTCATTATTGACTCCCATCACATCAGCCTGGGCAGCAACTAACTAAGAGTAGAGAAAGGAGGACCCCCGATCCAACGGAGGCACCCGTAACTGGCGCAGCCGGACTAGAACTAAAAGGATTAACAACGCCTTTCACGTTCTTCGTTCCACTTCTGTAAACGGGTAAGTAAGTGAACAAGTGGCAGAAAAAAAAAAAAACACAAGTTTGAGGAGCCAAGTGTAAATATATGGTTCTCAAAAAAAGAGAAGAAAAGGAAAAAGCTTCACACAAACAAGTTCAACAGTGACATACAGTATAATTACAAACTATTGTGACCGAATATGTGCACATCAATCGCTGAAAGGGCACCGGGATCACACATAAAAAAAAATGTCTTTACATTCAAAGTGACCGAATATGTGCACATCAATCGCTGAAAGGGCACCGGGATCACTTATGACATACATAAAAAGTTAACATCATTCAGTGCTATGGCCAAATATGTGTACATCAATCGCTGATGAGACACCGGGACCATACATAAATAAGCAAAACAAATAAATCTAGTTCAATGTTGTGGCCGAATATGTGTACATCAATCGCTGAAAAGGCACCGGGACCACAACATTGAAAGAAATTAAACAATAAATCAGTAATAAAATCACTATGTGTGTCAGGTTGAACCTTTCCTTAAAAGCCATATACTTGTTCGCGAATGTTCCCAATTGAGAAACATTTGTCAAATTACAAATACACTCAACTTACTACTTCGGATTGTGTTACTGCCATGTGTTCATTTACTTATACAAACTGAATATAAATTTTTTATACTTACTAATGTACATAATATATTACAGTCAAACATTGGAGCCAACACTTACTTAGAAAGAAACAAACGGATTCATATTATAAATACACACTACATTTTAAGATTATCTATATATAAGATTACAATTACTTAATTACACCTTATTATTTAAGCTAAAACATTATTACACTAAACATATACACAACATATAGGTACACGTATACAAAAGTATATAAGCACAATAACACATATACCATATTTTTAAGTACAACACACAGACTACACAAATCAAAAACACCTACATGCCAAAGAGAATTCCGTTTAATACCCAAAGTAAAAGAAGACTTGGACTTAGAAGTGGAGGCAGCCTTCCTCAAATTAGGGAACAAGTAGAACAATCCACCAACAGCAACAACATGGACTCGAAAAACTGCACCTGGAGGCATTGGCAACAACCGGGAAAATGGACTACATAACTCAACAATACTTTACCGCTACGTACCTTGCATTGAGCATAGTACTAATACTTGTGATCTGTCTCCGAACCTGTAAAAGGCAGAAAACGATTTTTACCCAGCAACCCACCCACACACCTCACGTTGTCGAGTCGGCTATCCCTTCGTTATGGCCATCTCTCCACACTAGGGGGGGAGGAGTTACCATGCCCAGCATTAACCCCCCTCAACAACCACCTCCGCCTATGAAGCCCGCCCGGTAGGCGACATCAGCAAAGTGCCAACGCTGTATATATATATATTGATCACGAGCTACCATGCCAGCATAGCCTCGTCCCCCGCTACCTGAAACTCTGTTGCACCCGATGATGAAATCGGCATGAACACACACACACACACATATTCACACATACTGCGTGGTGGCGACGCTCTCGACGTTGAAATTAACATGAACCTACACACACACATACACACTGCGTAATCGCGACGTCCTCGTCTAGACTCGTTATCTAGAACTAACGGGATCAAAAGCACTGCTGCTTGCCCGTGCGTATACATTAAGAATAAAGCTTTCATCATTCTTGATCTTGACACCAAACCGAGCAGTTGATTTATTTAAAGTGGCAAATATATATAACCTACATATATCATAAGTACACAATAAAGTCATTATTGACTCCCATCACATCAGCCTGGGCAGCAACTAACTAAGAGTAGAGAAAGGAGGACCCCCGATCCAACGGAGGCACCCGTAACTCGCGCAGCCTCCAGACACAACCCAGCCCAGACGAGTTTTTGAAGCAGGGGCAGTCCTGGCAACAACTTTATCTGTTGACAGTAACTTTATCGTATAAGCGTGACCGCCGAAGTGTGAAGACGTTTTTTATCGAGCTCCGCACAAAATCGGTTGTTTTGAGTGAAGTGAACGCCAAATAAAGTAAACTAAATAAAAAAAAAAAAAAAAAAAAAAATCCGAAAGCGAAAGAGACGCTCTATGCGATGCAAGATCGCTTAAATATCTAGTGATTTGTTATCTTAAATTATAAAACTATGAGTCAGAACGACACTCGCGCTCAGCGACAGCGCGAGCAAGACGAACGCCGGCTCTCAATTCAACGCAACAACGCGTACTTCTCCTACGTCTCACAGATAACCCCAAACGCAGACATCGAGCGGTCAATAACCCATAGCCAAAGTAACCTTCTTCTACCAACAAATCAAGAAAGAGCGCGCTCCTGCTCTCCCGCTCTCTTAGCTCCGACAGAAGCCCCGCTACCTCCAACAACAACAGCTGGAGATAGACCGACAGCCCGCTCTACCTCGTCATCGGCTGCACCCGCTCACGCTCTGACTGAGTCAGCGAAAGCAAAACCGCAAGCAATAAACGGTACTGCTGCACTACCAGCAAAACAAAACGAAAACGTAAACAAAAAAGCTGGGTCGACCTGGCAGACTGGAATGGATCGCTACATTACAATACAGCGAAAGCTCAGCCCGGAAAATTCAGATTTGGAAAACAAGCCGAAAAATACACGCGACAACTCTACCTTGATCAAAAATGTAGCCCCTGCAAATACCAACAGATTTGCCTTGCTGGTAGATACCGCTGAGGACGTGCCGCTGGGATCCGTTGATATCGAACCGAAGAAAACAAAACCTCCGCCAATATACATCCGCGAGAAGAGCACAAGCGGTTTTGTAAATACTTTGATTGGCCTTATTGGAAAAGATAGCTTTCATATAATTCCCCTCGTAAGAGGTACTATCAATGAAATCAAACTTCAGACGAAAACGGAGGACAACTACAGAAAAGTCACAAACTATTTTACCGCACAAAGAATAGGCTTCTACACTTACCAGCTTAAAAGCAGCAAGGGCCTGCAAGTAGTCCTGAAGGGCATTGAGTCTGATTTTACGCCCGAAGAGATAACTGAGGCGCTAAAGGAAAAGGGATTTTACGCCAAAAGCGTGTTCAATATCAAAAACAGAAACAGGCAGCCCCAACCACTCTTCAAGACGAGGTTCACCCAATTTACAAACTCCAGCTCCTTCTGCACCGTACGATCACGGTAGAAGAGCCGCACAAACGTAACGCTCCAAGAGTATGGCCACACGAGGTCGTATTGTACACTTCGCCCGGTGTGCGTAGTCTGTGGAGATCTCCACGACTCCAAACAGTGTCAAACTAACAAAAAAAATGCATGCGAGAAAAAATGCAATAACTGTGGGGGCAATCACACAGCAAACTACAGAGGCTGTCCAATCTACAAAGAGCTGAAAATCCGTCTTCACAAAAGAATGAACACGGCGCGGGCACACCAAGGAACAGCTACGCTGATACCATCAGAGGCAAATCCTGAAGTAATTTTCTCGAAAGCAGCAAGTTTCGCTCCCTGGCCTACATCCAACACTAACAAGACAACATTTGCAAACGTTTTAAAATCAGGTATGACGCCTCCAACCCAAAATTCCCGAACTCCACATGAAGTGCACACAAAATTAGACACACAACAAAACTATAACCCAGCTGCGCAGCAGGAAACAAAAACTGAAGCTATGATGCAAGCCTTACAACAGAGCATGATGGAATTTATGACATTTATGAAGACCACCATTCAAGACATGATGCGTAATCAAAACCTTTTGATACAAATGCTTGTAGCCCAACAATCAAATAAATAATGGCTACCTTACGCATAGCTACGTGAAACGCCAATGGCGTTTCACAGCGCAAACTTGAGCTAGTTCAATTCCTACATGAGAAGCATATCGAAGCATATCAGCTGGATGACAACACTCTCCTTACACTAGCGGCCGTATACTGGCTGGGCCCGTAGTGATGAAGACAGAGCCACCACATTTGCCGCTCACCTACAAAATGTGTTCACGCCAAACCAGGCTACTAGCACATTCGCGCTACCGTCCTATCCCGTAAACCGCCACCAGCAACACACCCCAATTGTGTTTCGTCCTAAAGAAGTAACTAAAATAATGAAAGACAATCTCAGCCCGAGAAAATCCACCGGCTGCGACCTTATAACACCGGAAATGATCATCCAGCTGCCACATTCTGCAGTTCGCTACATAACCAAGCTCTTTAATGCCATCACCAAACTTGGTTACTATCCACAACGATGGAAGAGGTCGATTATCATAATGATTCCAAAGCCTGGTAAGAACCACACAGTCGCTTCATCTTACAGACCAATAAGTCTACTCTCATGTATTTCGAAACTATTCGAAAAATGCCTGCTGATCCGACTTAATCAACATCTGATATACCACAATATAATCCCAGCCCACCAATTTGGATTTCGCGAAAGCCATGGAACCATTGAACAGGTGAATCGTATTACAACGGAAATAAGAACTGCATTTGAATATCGCGAATACTGTACAGCAGTATTTTTAGACGTATCCCAAGCATTCGACAGAGTCTGGCTCGACGGCCTAATGTTTAAAATTAAAACATCCCTACCCGAAAGCACACACAAACTTCTAAAGTCTTACCTCTATGACAGAAAGTTTGCAGTGCGGTGCAACACTGCCACTTCCACTGATCATACAATTGAGGCTGGAGTCCCCCAAGGCAGCGTTCTTGGGCCAACCTTATACCTCATCTATACAGCCGACATCCCTACAAATAGTCGCTTAACGGTATCCACATTTGTCGACGATACAGCTATCCTTAGCCGTTCAAGGTCCCCTATCCAAGCTACAGCACAGTTGGCACTGTACCTCATCGACATTGAGAAGTGGCTCTCTGACTGGCGAATAAAAGTAAACGAGCAAAAATGCAAGCACGTGACGTTTACGCTAAACAGACAAGACTGTCCTCCGCTCTTGTTGAACAACATACCACTCCCGAAAGCAGATGAGGTAGCGTACCTAGGAGTACACCTTGACAGAAGACTCACATGGCGCAGGCACATTGAAGCCAAAAAAACCCAACTTAAACTCAAAGCCAACAACTTACACTGGCTCATCAACTCTGATTCTCCGCTCAGCCTAGATCACAAGGTCTTGCTCTACAATTCTATATTGAAACCTATCTGGACCTATGGCTCACAGTTATGGGGCAATGCCAGCAACAGCAATATTGACATCATACAGCGAGCACAATCAAAGATTCTGAGAACTATCACTGGGGCACCGTGGTACGTTCGGAGTGAAAACATCCAAAGAGACTTAAATATCCCATCAGTTACCAACGCTATCACGGAACTTAAGGAAAAATAACATAGCAAGCTTTACACGCAACACAACCACCTAGCGCGAGGTCTAATCCAGCTCAGCAGCCGTTCCCGTCTCCGGCGAAAGGACCTACCAACCCAGCGAATAAATTATTAGGGCCGTTTAATCATAGAACAGTTGGAAAAATAATACAACTGTTCAAAAAATACTTGTTATAGTTAAGATTTTTAACATTTTCTTATACAAGAAGATTCAATAAATAAAAAGCAAAGTAAAAAAAAAAAAAAAAACGGACAGCAGCTCATAAAACAGGCTAGCTCCTATTAACATGTCAACACGCTGAGCTTTATGAAATTCCGGGTCGGCGAGCTGCAGGTTTTCTGGAATCTTCCAGTCCCCAATGTCCACATTAGAACTTGGCTGGCGATCCGTGATATTGGGAGCGATGACTGCTGTTATGCTCGTTGAGAAATCCGAAATGACAGACCGAATCGAAATTCCTACCGAGAATCCATCAGTCGCGAAATTGGAATCCCCGATTCCAGTGACGAAGCCGGACGACCTCGACCTCTTAAGTTGCAGTTGATTTGCAAACCGAGAGGTGACCAAGTGCAGTCGAGAGCCAGAATCTAACAAGGCCCTGCAGGGAACGAACAGTCCCGATCGATTCTGCACTAGAACGGTTGCAGTGGCTAGCAGCACAAGGTCACTACCGAGATCCTGGGCAATTAGAGTAGAAGAATTCGAAAGCGGGGCAGAAGGCTCAATGTGGGAGCTTGAAGACACCAGAACACGTGGCTGCGAGGAAGGCCGACCATCTAGATGGAGCAGCGTATGATGCCTGATTCCACAGGTGCGGCAGCGGCTCGAGCTGCATTGCCGTAGCTGTGCTAGTACTAGTCTCTTTGCCTCGCGCAGCCGATCTACTGGCGCTAAGTCTCTAAATTGGGGGCAATAATATATGGCACTATGGCAAAGCATGCAACCAAGAGAAATTTGGGTGGTAGCAACTAGTGTCGAACGATCTCTGCCCACCTGAACGCCTGGCGCATAGGTTGCCATGGCGCAATCCACGGCCTCCAAAGTTCTACATCGGTGCTCCAGGAATGCACGATTCCCACGACGGAATAAGGTTGGCAAAGACCGGATCCTCCAGGCGCTCCTCCCACTTAGCTTGGCTCGCCGCATCCAGCTTTTGCAGCAGCACTTGCACTATGATGCAGCCAGCGATTTGCTCAGTGGTGCCCAAACCCTTCAACGCACGAATGTGAGCGTTAAACTTGTCCGACAATTCCCGAAGCGATGCCACTGACCCATTCCGTACTACCTTTAAGCCCAGAATCTCGGTGATGTGCGCCTGAAAAACGAGACGCCGGTTATCAAACCTTTTTTGAAGCAACTCTAAAGCCGCTTCGTAATTGCTGTTTGAAATCTCCAATGATCGGATAGTTTCCAGCGCTGAATCCCTCAAACATGACCGCAGATGTTGAAATTTCTCAATGTTGGAGAGGTCCGGATGGCTGTCGATTATGCTCGTGAACACGGAGTAAAAATCCGCCCAGTTTGCGTAGCCTCCGCCAAACGTCGGCAGCTGGACAGGCGGCAACGGCATCGGCCTCGGCCGCGGCTGCGTTTGAGGACCACTACACTGGTGGGGCACAATACCTTCCGCAAGCGTTGAGTGCGGCGCGAAATGCACATTGCGTTTGGCTATTTTCGCGCGCACACTAGCCTTGAATTCAACGATGAATTCATCGAAAGACTCTCTCATTTCACTGCCAATTTCGTCGAAGTCCAATTCCTCCAGTTCTGTATGCAGAACATTGAAGGCACTTTGCAGCTCATCAATCTGCTCCAGCCTCACCGTAAGAGTGGGTTCGTCGTATCCGCTAAGCGTCTCATTAGACAGCGACGTTTGTAGCCTCTGCAACCTGCTGAACAGCGCATTGACTTTGCGCTTTAAAAAGGTCACCCTGTTTTTTTCACCTTCAGCGGGCATAGCAACAAATCGCCTTTGATTCGGTCCAGCGGGAAGATGAGCACAAAATAGATACCGAAAATGCAAGCGGGGTCAATGCACGTAACGATATATGTGGCAATGTATTTATATATGCAATGCTAGCTCGCTTAAACACAGCCACTATCACCGAAATCACCACTCACTTGTCCAACCGATTGCGATTTAATGTATTTATATTTATTTATAACCGGGATAAGTGCATTAATTACTGCATGCAAATTAACACGATCACGTCGGGGTCACCAAATGTTTAGCTATTGTGCTTTTTCAATAGCTGTTGCGAATAATAAAAAACCGAAGAAAGTTTGTTTTTTATTACGACAGTTTTTATTTTGCGAAATAGCGATAATTTACGATAGCGACAATAAGTAAGTAAGTTTGGTCTTTTCCGAAGCGCGACGAAAAGGCAATTGGCAGGCAGGCAGCCGAAATGCAGCGCCCAAGCTTAGCGTAGGTAGCTAACAACAACAAAGCAATGAGCGCCGTACAGATAAATGCGCGCGAGAGCAGCGGTTTGCACTATGGGCATGCTACTGCTAATTTGGCTTAAATATTAACAAGTATGAAATTAGTCTACTGCACAGTTTTGGCGGCAGCATGACCCAACAGGTACTTTCTGTTAAGTCATTTAAGTGGTTAATGAATAATTCTATGTTATAATTAATCCTATTTAAATATTGTATTTCTTCCAGAAGGGTATCTTGTAAGTTTAAGTGTTTGTAGATTTTGTTTTGTGAGGTATCAAAGAATTTGCTTATCAAAATTTGCTCATTATTTATATGGTCCGTGATATTTTCAAACCGGATAAGTATTTCGTTGTTAAACATTACTTGTTTTTGGAGATTGTCATTAATGACTCCGGAATTTTTCTTTATATTGTCAAGTTCTTCATGTACTATATTTCTTTATCGTCGTTGGCATCCATATTGCCGGTAACAACCTTTACTAGACTACCCAATCCGTTAACCAAACCACCATCTATATGATGGTGTAAGGGCTTTGAGCTTTACTTGGGCTTGGGTTAATTTGGCTTTTAAAATTGTGACGGAGTCCGTCAAAGTGGAGTCGGGGTTAAATTTATTAATGGTCAGATGAAATTGTTCCATACATTTGCTGTAGTCTTGTAAGTTAATTACATGACTAATTATTTTGTACCTCTCAATTAGTAAGGCCTTCCCTAGTTCTATCCTGGCTATAGGGGTTTTATCATTTAAATAATGGACATGGATAGCCTGAGTTGGCACAAGGGTGAACCTGAAATGGAAAGTTAAGAGGTAGTGGGATCAGTTATTATCAGTGCTAGGTACGTTGTTGCTTTTGTCCTTTTTCAACACTGTTTTTCGAATTTTTGATTTGTGTAGTTTTTGATTCCTAGTAGTTATCAATATACGACCTTTGTCGTGTTTGACTTTGTGAATCGAAAACCTGGGTGTAATCTTATTACGTCTGTTTTCCTTTCTAAGGACTAAAGTGTCTGGTTGTAGGTCTACAGGGTCTGTTCGGGTTTCATTTAATTTTAGGGTTCTCCTAACTACGTCATTTGAAAGTTTGTCCGTAATGAGGGGGTACAACTTCTCGCGAAATTCATTTAATTTCGTTAAGTAGTCGTGTTCATTATTGAACTGGATTGCTTGGTTGAATATATGAGTACGTCCGTTAAATAGTTCAAAGGGGGTATGTTTAGTCGCAGAATGAATAGCGTTATTATATGTCATTAAGGTTTCGGACATTATCTCGTCATGTTCGCTACTTAGTTTCTGTTGTTTTCTGGCGTCAAGTATTATTTTGGAAATCTCAGTTAATGTCGAGTGAAGCCGTTCAACGGGAGAGTTACTAGAGGATTGTTGAAAGGACGCAACGTGCAGGTCAATGTTAAATTGAGTACAGAACTTGTTGAACATATCGCTAGCGAATTCTGCTCCCTGATCATAGATCAGCTTTTTGGGAATACCAAATTGAGAAATGAAATGTTTTAAGGCTTTAACTACGTTAATACAATTGCTATTAGCTATAGGGTAGGCAGCCGCAAATTAGAAAATTTATCGATAATAGTAAGATTATAATTTTTATTAATGGTATAAATATATATGTGTAAGATGTCCAACGGTTTTGAAGGTAGTTCGGGTATTTGGTAGGTGATCTTTTGAGGTTGTCTGTCATATTTTAATTTTAAACATGTTTCGCATTTCTTAATTAACTGAGTTATTCTCTCTTTCATATGTGGGAAGAACTGTTGTCGTTTTATGTGTAAATATGTTTAATCGATTCCTCGATGGTTACTATTACAGTGATAGTCGGTTATAAATTTTTCGATCTCCGTACTATCAGTTATTTCGGGGAGGAAGATTAAACATCTAATAAGCTTAAATTTACTGTGGGCTGAGAAGTAGGTTTGGTAGGCTTGTTCCACCATTTGAAAAATGTGGTCGGGGGCAAATACCGCGCAAGTCTTGTTCGGTTTTAACGACTGCCTAAGAATGCAGAATTCCCTCCTAAGTTTGTGTTTAAACGGGGTCAGTGTGGCGTAATTTGTATTTGGGGTTATTTTGAACAGGAGCTGAATATTAAAATCATTAAGGGGTTTCTCTGAAATGGGGCAAATATTTTGAGGAATCGATAGGGCTTCGTTATGGTTGACAGAGGCCTCTGGTCTACTGAGAGCATCAGCGATTACATTTTGAGAACCTTTCTTGTAGACGACTTCGAAAACGTACTCCTGAAGCTGGAGTCTCCACCTAACTAGTTTATAATTTGGTTGTTTGAAATTCATTAACCAAGTTAATGGTTTGTGATCGGTGACTATGGTGAATCTTTTGCCAAATAGGTAGGGTCTGAAGTATTGGACCGCCCATATAATGGCCAGCATTTCCTTCTCAATTGTGGAATAATTTGTTTCCGCAGTTGACAAGGTTTTACTAGCAAATCATACGGGCTTATCGCTATGCACCGGACCTTGGGATAGGACAGCTCCTATTGCGAAATTACTTGCGTCCGTGGTTAGTGTAAAAGGTTTTGTAAAGTCCGGGTATTGGAGGATTGGGTCGTTAGAAAGTAAGGTTTTGCAATATTCAAAGGCCTTTTAGAATTCGTCATCTATTATGATCGATTTTTTGTTACCCTTTAATTTTTTTGTCATGGGTTTGGTAAGTCTTGCAAAATCTCTGATGAGTTTCCTGTAGTAACCCAACAAACCTAGGAAAGACTTAATTGACTTTTTACTGTGGGGACATGGAAAGTTTTTAATGGCTTCGATCTTATTGGGATTTGGCTTAACACCTTCTTGTGAAACAATGTGGCCAAGGAATTCTGACTCCTGCCTGAGGAAGTCGGATTTGGTGAGTTGTACTTTAAAGTTGGCAGATCTGAGTCTTTCAAAAATTGTTTTCAAGTGTATGAGGTGTTCTTGTAAGGAAGTTGAGAAAATTATTATATCGTCTAGGTAAACTAGGCAAATAGTTCCGATAAGGTCTCCAAAAATATTGTCCATCACCCTTTGGAAGGTGGCTGGGGCATTTTTGAGGCCAAACGGCATTCTAATGAACTCGTAGTGACCCCCCTCTACTGTAAATGCAGTTTTGGGTGTGTCGTCGGGATTCATTTCTATCTGATGGAATCCACTTGCCAGATCAAGTGTGGAGAAGTATTTAGCTTTGCCCAATCTGTCTAAGATGTCCGCGATGTTAGGTATTGGATATATATCGGATATAGTCTTCTCGTTGAGTTTTCTATAGTCGATAACTAGACGCCATTTTTGCTCTCCCGTAGGAGTGATTTTCTTTGGGACAACCCAGACGGGGGCGCTCCACGGGGAATAACTGGATTTGATGATGTCCTGATTTAACATTGCCTCTATTTGTATTTTGACTTCCTCCTTATGGATGTAAGGATACCTATAAGATTTTGTATGAAGGGGGGTGTCGTCCGTGGTTTTAATCGTGTGTGTAATCTTGTTGGTGAAGGTCAATGATTTGTCTTCATTGTAGAAGATATCTAGATAACTTTTGCAAAGTGAAAGTAGGCCTTGTTTCTCTTCAGAGGAGAGGTGATCGACGTCAAGGGCTTGTAAAGACGTTGCGGAGTTTTGGGCTGTGGGGTGTCTGAAGTGATACTAAAAAGTTCAACATTGTTGGCTGTGGAGTATGGCATGCTTTTTATCGCGCTCTCGAGGTATAATAACTGATCCATCTCGCTATAGTTTGTGATAACAAAATTAGCAGTATTGTTTTGGGAATTATAAATCCCGTCTGATATTATTAAGTCATTATTGATTGTAATTGAATCGATGTAGAAGTCGCCCTGTTTGGTTTCCACTGGTAGTGGCAAAATAGTTTTCGTATGTCCAGAGATATTAAATACGTTTGAAGTTAAGTTACTGTGGGTCCATAAGGGTATAATGGTACTTGGGGTATTTAGATTTAGGTTAGGTAAATCTATTTCTGTTTTTAGGTAAGATAATAAGTCCATTCCTATCAAGCCGTCAAAATAAGAGTGGAATTTGAAAGGTAGAAGGGTCATTTTGCCCGTGATTTGGAATTCTGGTGGAAATGGTATAGAGACGTGTTGATAGATTTTAAAACTGTTCAGGGCTGTTTTGAGTGTTATGGGCGTTTCTAAGGTCACACAGTGTTTAGGGTCGACATGTTTTGTTTTGTTGTTGTCGTAGCTATTTCGGTAGGTTTTATTGTCTGATTCATTGGGTCTCTGCTCTGGTCTGTTGGTTCGCTTGTTTTGTGCCCTGTATAAGGTCTGCTCTATTTGGCATTACTCGTATGCCTGTTTAAGTGTAGAAGGGGACTTTATCCTGACGAAAGTCTTGAGAGGTTCCTTCAGACCAGTCATAAAAGCATTGAGGCAAACCTCGTTGTAGACAACCTTTTTTGCATCTACAACGGTGTTGTTGTGTTCGCTGTTCTTGAGTATAGAGAAGAGTTGGCTTCTCACCTTTGATATACCAAAGAACAGTTGGCCCAAGGTCAGGTTGTCCGAAAATGTGTTAAGCTCGCTTAACAAGTTGGCCTCACTTTTCTTGCTCGAGTAAAGGCGGATGAGGTTGCTTTTAATCTCATCCCAAACCAAGGGGGTATTCGCAAGTTCCAAGGCTTCGTCGGCCGTATCAATGATTTTATTCCTGATGGTCCTCAGAGTAAGCAGACCATACGGTGTTTGGTCAGCTCCCCTGATGAGCATCAGGATTTTTTCTACGCTAGTGATAAACCTATCTAATTGACGAGGTGTACCATCAAAGGTTGGCAAATGCTCAACAAATGCCATAATATCTTTAGGCTTGAACGTAGTTGAAATTAAGGAGCTAAGACCACTGACAGTGTGCGCCAGAGGGGATGGAGTGGGACGGGCAGAATCGTTTCCTGAGTCCATTATGGGGGTTTGGGGAGGTATTGATTTGGGTTCTTCCGAAATCGGGGGAAAGGAATCAGGACGTCTAACGGGATGTGGGGGCCTATTAATGTTTGGTGGAACTCCAACAACTGAACGTGTACTTTTCCTAAGGTTGTAAACGTACTTTTTTGACATTAAGTTTGAGGTTACTTAATATATTATGTATGATCGAAAAAAAATAATGAACAAATTTCTTATTTACTAGAGTGTATGGGTGTGTATATATGATGTGTATTTTAAATCTAGTGCGTGTACTGATGTGTGTGGGTATCTATCTTTGGCTTTATATTTTTCCTTTTATGCTCTGCAATGTGATTAATATTAGTATTTGTTTGATATACAAAATTACACAATGAAAGGAAACAATATATATATATATATGTCGACTTCTTTGGTACATTGTCTTGGTTATTTGGAATGCGCAATACATGAGCGTAGCAACCCATTGTAGAAGAGTGAAAGGCGAGAACACTTGACGATACTCAAGCGTTCACCCCTTACCTCGGCTACCCAGACATGGGTGCCTACACATGCAGCGTTGTTGTCGCTGTGGTACGCAGAATGAGCCTCGCTTGGTTTGAAATGATTTTTGCTTATGTTTTGATTCTTCGCCGACGTATGGCGGTGTACGTTTGAGTGTACAATGTATTAAAGAGGCTTTGGTGCTTTGTTTGTTTATACTACAGTGGCATGGTGATCAGCGTTTGATTCCATGCCAACGAGGCGGTACAGTACGCGAATGTATTGGATTGTAGTTGGTATTGTATGTTCGAATATATAAGTGTATATAGAGGCTTTGGCGATTCGTTGGCCAGCGAATGTAAGTACCGATGACGTGATGATCGGCGGTAGATTCCACGTCAGCGCGGCAGTACTGTAGACTTGCATTTGTCAGTTGAGAATTTATGGTGTTTGGTGGCGTATGAACATACCGATGACGTGATGATCGGCGGTAGATTCCACGTCAGCGCGGCAGTACGGTAGACTTGCATTTGTCAGTTGAGAATTTATGGTGTTTGGCGGCGTATGAACGTACCGATGACGTGATGATCGGCGGTAGATTCCACGTCAGCACGGCAGTACGGTAGACTTGCATTTGTCAGTTGAGAATTTATGGTGTTTGGCGGCGTATGAGCATACCGATGACGTGATGATCGGCGGTAGATTCCACGTCAGCACGGCAGTACGGTAGACTTGCATTTGTCAGTTGAGAATTTATGGTGTTTGGCGGCGTATGAACGTACCGATGACGTGATGATCGGCGGTAGATTCCACGTCAGCACAGCAGTACGCTAGACTTGCATTTGTCAGTTGAGAATTTATGGTGTTTGGCGGCGTATGAACATACCGATGACGTGATGATCGGCGGTAGATTCCACGTCAGCACGGCAGTACGGTACACTTGTACTTTTTAATGAGAATTATGGTGTTTTGGCAGCGTATGAACATACCGATGGCGTAATGATCAGCGATAGATTCCACGTCAGCGCGGCAGTACGGTAGACTTGCATTTGTCAGTTGAGAATTTATGGTGTTTGGCGGCGTATGAACGTACCGATGACGTGATGATCGGCGGTAGATTCCACGTCAGCACGGCAGTACGGTAGACTTGCATTTGTCAGTTGAGAATTTATGGTGTTTGGCGGCGTATGAGCATACCGATGACGTGATGATCGGCGGTAGATTCCACGTCAGCGCGGCAGTACGGTAGACTTGCATTTGTCAGTTGAGAATTTATGGTGTTTGGCGGCGTATGAACATACCGATGACGTGATGATCGGCGGTAGATTCCACGTCAGCACGGCAGTACGGTACACTTGTACTTTTTAATGAGAATTATGGTGTTTGGCAGCGTATGAACATACCGATGACGTGATGATCGGCGGTAGACTCCACGTCAGCACGGCAGTACGGTACACTTGTACTTTTTAATGAGAATTATGGTGTTCGGCAGCGTATGAACATACCGATGGCGTGATGATCAGCGATAGATTCCACGTCAGCGCGGCAGTACGATACACTTGCACTTTGTGGTATATTTAGCGTTGTGTGTTGGAATGTATGTTTGAGTTTCATTTAGTACTTCACAGCTTCAACTTTGTTTTATAAGAATTTGTTTCTAGTCACTTTCAGTCGACATTTTGAATATAGCTTGTTTCGTTTCTTACATGTTTACTTACAGGTAGGTGATTATTAATAGGTAGGGCATCCTACCGGCTGCGCCAGTTATGTCAGTGCACTCGAGGGTGGAGCCTTTTGCAAGGATATGTGATGTATATATGAGGGCTTTTAGATTTCAGCAGATATATGGGGTATATGTATGAAGACTTTCAATAAAATGCGATCGGTTTTCTTGAAGTTCAAAACCAGAGTGGAGTTTATTGTCAGAAAAAAGGGCTACTTCAGGGGGCAATGTTGCAGTGCAACTTTGTGTGCAATGTCAGCATTCGGCCGGATGCGGTGTTCCAGTTGCCGTCTTCCCGGTTGAGTGTCCGACGATTTGTTTAGAGGCGTGGGGGTTTAGGGGGTGGGATGGTAACTCGTGCGGGTTTCTGGTTTCGGCTGCAACTCCGTCGCGACGGCATCCGGCGTAGCAGCGTTGTCAGCAAACTTAAGCTTGCGCGTGTTAACTTATACACTTCCCCCGTCAGACCACTCTACACCACATAGTGGTCACTCATACCCCAAGAAACGCTGACTTCGCCCCCCGCCTTGCCCACCAATTCCACGACACATTCAACAGCCGCGCCGGCCACTATATACTCTGTACTGCGATATCGGTAACTCCTCCCCCCTGGAATGAAGTGACGGCCAAATCGAAGGAATGGCCGAAACGTAATTTAACGGAATTTCCACAGGGGTGATAATGGTGCTTCTTCTTTCAACATCAGGGTCAATATTGTGCATATGGTCTTCTCGTTTGACCGCGCGTTCACACTTCCGAGATCCTTCTGTTAACACTCCGACACTCGGCCTCCTTCCACACGCGATCTCTCAGATGATTTTTGGATACAGCACTTGGTACGCCGTTTAAACAAACCATAAAATCGGGAGAAACCAAATTTTTGTGGTATCAAATATCGCAAAAATCACACTGGTTGCAAAATGAAAGGAATATAGTAATCGAAGTCACCGTGTAAGGTGACTTCACCCATCCAGTGAACTTGCACATCAAGCAGCCCGAGACTTTGCAATCGTATTCCGAAACTTCAGTTTCAGATGAGCCCATAACGTTCATAACATTCATAACGTTAGCGTACATATGTTGTGTTGAATCGGCTCCGAAAATGGTAAGTCGAATCGCCCATAACGACTTCATAGTCTCCCGTCAATTGCTGATCAATCGAGCCGACACGGATAAGGACAAACGGAGTGCCAAGATGCTCATTATCTACAGCACTGGAAAGCAGCACATCGTCACCTTCAAGCTGCCCATCCATGCTTTTACAGTGCAGGAGCTGTTTCTCAAGATGAACCTTCATATGGAGGATAACATCACGATTGATTGCATGGAGAATGCCGGTGGTATTATCCATTTGGTGGTCTCTGTGGGACTCGCCATCGGTGATACCATTGCCGATACGATTGCCAAGGCGGAGGAGTTCTACAAGAAGGAGCATCAGTCCAGGGCGTCCGCTGATGCCGCTCCTCGCAACGCGGTGCCCGTTGAAGAGCCACCATCTCTTCCGGTTGTCAAGCCATCGGTGGTCTCTGTGGGCTTCGCCATCGGTGATACCGTTGCCGATACGATTGCCCATGCGGAGGAGTTCAACAAGAAGGTGCATCAGTCAAAGGCGTCTGCTGGTGCCGCTCTTCCCAACGCGGTGCCCGTAGAAGTGCCACCATCTCGTGCGGTTGTCAAGCCATCGGAGACTTCGGTGGCCAACAATGGTTGCCAGCCAGCTGCAACTAAAGGCAAGAAGCACAAGAAAAGACATTGCGCTCCGGGAGACACCAATGCTGACAAAGCGATATCGTCGGCGAATCAAGACGCCAATACTTCCAAGGCCAAGAAACATAAGAAGGGCCATTCTACAAAGGACAGGAATGGTTATCAACTTGCTGGTGCTCAATACAACCCAGGTTCATCTGGCAATAAACAGGGAAATCAAACCCCTACGGGTAACACCTCAAATTCTCCAAAGAAGAGTAGTACTGCCCAAGTGATATCGTCGGTGGATCAAGACGACAATACTCCCAAGACCAAGAAACAGAAGAAGTGTCATTCTGCAGAGGACAGCAATGGTTATCAAGTTGCTGGTGCTCAACATAACCTAGGTTCATCTGGCAATAAACAGGGAAATCAAACCCCTACGGGTAACACCTCAAATTCTCCAAAGAAGAGTAGTACTGCCCAAGTGATATCGTCGGTGGATCAAGACGACAATACTCCCAAGACCAAGAAACAGAAGAAGTGTCATTCTGCAGAGGACAGCAATGGTTATCAAGTTGCTGGTGCTCAAGACAACCCAGGTTCATCTGGCAATAAACAGGGAAATCAAACCCCTACGGGTAACACCTCAAATTCTCCAAAGAAGAGCAATGGTCTCCAGGGCGTGCAACCAGCTGGAGATGCTCTCGCAAGCTCCCAGTCAATCCAGTTGAAGGACCAAGTCGCACATGCCACTGTTAGCAAGAAATCGGAAGAGACAGCTGGAGGATCTCAATCGCGGGTGCAACCGAATGTTGCATCCATACCGGCACCAGCCGAGAAAGCAACTAGGGACACTATACCCACACCTGCAGAACGCGCAGAGAAGAGTCGCCTGCGCCGGAACAGCAACTGGATAATAAGCAGGGACTTTGACGATGAAGTCATTGTGCTATTGAGCAGCGAGGATGAGGAGACCACCGCCGCCGACAATGGCCAAACAGAGGGAAGACTCTTCGTCGACGAGAATCCAACGCTTTTCACATATCCGCCCACCGGAACCGGTGGCCTGAGCATCACCATTAAGGACTATATGCGTCTCAAGGAAGGCTCATTTCTGAACGACATAATCATTGATTTTTATCTGCGCTGGCTAAAGAATAACATCATACCAGAGGGTCAGCGCGATAGGACGCACATCTTTAGCACATTTTTCCACATGAGATTGACCACAGAGACGAGTCCCAACAACACGAAGGAGCCGGTGGCCAAGAGGCGTCACGAAAGGGTAAAGAAGTGGACACGAACCGTGAATATATTCGAGAAGGATTTCATCATAATACCATTCAACGAGAACTCCCATTGGATACTGGCCATCATATGTTTTCCAAACCTGAAGACCTCCGTGGTTAACCATGATGTACAGACACCCGGCGAAGACATTCCAATCAAACAGCCATTGATTCTCATCTTCGATTCGTTGGAGAGCAACTCACGCTATCGACATATTGCCATATTGCATGATTACCTCAACTTCGAGTACAAGGCAAAGTATCCGAAAGAGCGGGCGCGCATCTTCAACTGGGATAATATGCCCGGTCTCATTGTGGAGGTGCCGCAACAGGAGAATCTCACCGATTGCGGCCTCTATCTGCTGCAGTATGCAGAGCAATTCTTCACAAAACCCATCGTTAACTATAAGCTGCCCATTAGGGAGCTGATCGATTGGTTTGACCTGCTCACAGTAACCAAGAAGCGCGAGGATATCGCCAATCTCATCCAGAAGCTGATGAATGAAGGCAATCAGCAGGGCATAACTTTGCCCGTCATAAAGTTTCCCACACTGAATGGCATAATGGTGATGGATGTGGATGACGAAAAGGAATGTGACACGGAGGAAGAGAGTCAAACTATAAACCAATATAGTTTTGAAACCAGAACACCGCCGAAAAGAAGGCATACACTCAAGTAAACCACTTGTGAAGTGGCTGCTTCGGAAAATTATATTTTCACACAGAAGAACTGAAGACGGCGACAACGCAATGCACACACGTTTGGAATACTAGGAGGAGCAAGTGACACGGAGGTGGGTTCACCAGAATTATACGTTTTTTCCCGAAAATCAAGAAAACTTTCATACACACACACACACACATCACCAAAAAGAGCAGTGCGGCCAACAAGACGATAAAGATGCTACCTACCAGAGAGAGAGAAAGAGAGACACAGATCAGGATCACAGGATGAGCAGGATAAGCAGCATGAGCAGGATAAGCAGCATGAGCATGATAAGCAGGAGCTGGATGCCAAACATCAAGAAAAATTCTAAATATATAGTCACCAAATTAATAGAAAATATTTTTTTTTGTAAATAGCAAAATAAACGGTCCATAGGACCAATAAAAATAGGTCACGCAATAAGCAAAGCTTTATAGATTACCAAAAATGAATTCTACTATACTATATGGTACTTAAGCGCGGTTATCAGCTATTTGGAAAACTGTAGGGTATTACCAAATCAGCATTATACTCGACTCTAAGTCCACACACGTACACAGACACACGCACATACATGGATCTCTTTGCATTGGTGTTGGGGTTCGGCGATAAGAAAATCGAGCCATTAAGTCGCGCCGGCGATTCTATAGACGCTCAGTTGCTTTGGAGCGATTCTTTGATGCAGACGAACGCCGGAGTTTGCGGATTGTAATAAAAGAGCAAGCACAGAGAGAGAGAGAGAGACAGTTAATGAGACAGAGAGATCGCGTGTGGAAGGAGGCCGAGCGTAGGAGTGTTAACAGAAGGATCTCGGAATTGTGAACGCGCGGTCAAACGAGAAGAAAAGGAGCAGTGCAAGTATCGGGTGGCAAGAAGCCCGAAGGACTCAGAAGGACGAATCACCACAAGCAAGATCCTGGGAGTGGAGGAGAAGGATCTGACGTGTCGTAAGGATCATTGGAGTCAGTGGCCAGCAAAGGTGGTCCCAGGACGAGCGTTGCCTCGCACCCTACCCCATAACATCCTAAACCCAGACCGACCGGCGGGCGGTCAGGTTTTTTTGACACCAGAAAAATGGGTGCGCCCCATGGAGAGTGGCTGTATCTGATAAAGTCTTGTTCTAACGTCTTGGTGATCTGTCTTTGAATTTCCTGTCTTTCTACTGGACAATACCGGAATGGCTTTGAATGTAGTGGAATTTCGTCTGTAGTCTGTATTTTGTGCTTAACAAGATTAGTAAAAGTCAAGTTGTCCCCCTCTTGGTGGAACAATTTTGGAAACCTTTTACAGAGATTCTTTAATGCAGTAAATTCTTCTGCGTTTAAATGGTCTGTATTTAGTTTGGTAATTATATTCGTTCTGTCTTGTGGGGTGTTGTTGCTAAACTCGGATATAGCATTTACCTCGATAAAATCGTTTCCGGTATATCTCTCAACCTGTAGTTTTGCGTCAAGACACAATTTCTGTTTATCTTGAGTAATGTTGACTACTTCCATAAAACTGGAGTTGTCTATATCTTGGTATAGACCTCCTGATATGAGGAGATTGTCGGAGATTTTTGTAGTTTCGTACCAGAATTCACCGTTATCGATGGTGACTGGTAGCTTAACAATGTTTTTAGAAACTTCGTCTAAGACGTGTAATTCTGAAGTTGTGTTATTTTCCGAGTGTAATTTAATATTGAAACGTTGAGTTTTTAGAATTGCTTTTGGAATGTTAACTGTTGCTCCTAACTTTTGTAAAATGTCCATCCCGATTAACCCATCAAAGAATGGGTGAAATTTGAATAGTATTAGTTGATAACGCGTGTTATCAGAAAATTCTGCAAATACGGGTATTATTACTTTTTGAAAAACTTGATGCACGTTAAGTGCTGTTTTAATTGAGATTGTGTCGGACAAGTTAATTCTGTCTGTGTGGGATATCAACTCTGGGCTGATGATCCATTTTTATATAAGTGCAACGAACTAACAAGAAACGCGGGAATATAGACAGACAACCCAGATTTTACATAATTGAGTTCCTTAACATCGTTAGTTTAGGTATTACGAATTTCTCACTAAAAGGCACAGACAGTAGATGTGGTTTTACTCACCCTTGACATTTTGTGTTGGTCCTTGTGTGAGTATGTTAAGACGTTAAGTGTTGTGTGTGTTCCTTTCTTAAGATCTAAAAAAAGAAAAAGAAGTACTCTTAGTTCAATAGTAGGCAATGGGTTTTTTTTTCATCTTTGTTTGTATTTTTTGTTTTCAATCAATTAATAATATTACGGCAGTGACGAACGAGTTCTATGGTAGTAAAACCTAGCACTGGGCACGGTGGTCCGTATTTTTCCTTTTTGGCCTTAGCCTACTAAGGTACGGTTGCCACACAATCCACTGGGCAGCTTTCTCGGGTGCCTCCGCACCGCTCAGCCTATCCACGTGATTACCACACGCTTTAATCACAATTCACGTTCTATTATTTAAGTTTTATTATTCGAAGTAGTTTAAGTATTGGTTTGGCACTAAGAACTACAACCTTTTGCGTCCGTGCAGAATGTTGTTCTCGCTACAAGTTGAAACGGCATTCTCACCGCGACGGGTGGTTGCTTCTTATATTTTCATGGTTCACTAACACATCACTGTCACATTGTCACTTGCCGTTACCTTTTTTTTAAACACATTTCGCTTTTTCTTATTTTAATTGATATTTTTCATTGTAATGTGGTTCACATTTTCTTATTTTAATTGATATTTTTCATTTTTTGTAATAGTTGTTGTTAGGTTAATAACCATTGCCTGGAGTCAAAAGTTCTGACTGTTCGGGCGCCAGTTAAGCAAGTATAATACTAGCTTCACACGCTACGACTCTCGTAGCCGCATAGCTCACTTAGTTAATGTGAATATCATTTCCTTTTGAATACTAATTCTATTTATTAAGGTTTCAAAAGGAATCGTTCAGTAATTCCTCTGTACATAACCTAATGTGTGATAAAGATAAATGAGACCAATTGGTATCTTAATTATAAAGTACAAAAGAAAGAAAAATCTAGTCTAGTTATCAATTACTTAAAATGAAATATGTTATATTATCCTCCGGGTAAGGAGATCATTTCCTTGGTTGATGTTGTTTAGCCTTTACTATGGGCTCTGCGGCTGGGCTTATATTCCCGTCGATGAGTTGTTGTTCCAAATTGAATACACGGCGGCACTTCTCGTTATCGTTACAATATTAAATCAGCTTTATTTAAGTTTAAGGTTTACAATGGTTTTACTAATAAGTAAGTTCGCCTGCGGAGGAGTTGTATTTGGTTCTTCAGCTTCAAGTCCAAGACTGCCTTCAGCAGTCGACGCCGGGTCTCACCAGAGCTCCGGCTCCAGTGTTTGAATGCATCGACAACAGGCGACGCCTGACGAGGGGCGACCCCGCATAGCTGCTGGGCCAGCGGCCGAAATGTGAGCTATGCTGTGTCGGCGGTCGCTCACACAACATCCGGTGGCTGCGCTGCTTATAACAACAAAGTGTCATTTGCAAGCGCAGCAGTTTTGCAGCGGGCGCGATCGGCAACAAGTGTCTCTTGCGGACGCAGCACATAGTGGCCGGCGCGGCTGTTGAATGTGTTGTGGAATTGGTGGGCAAGGCGGGGGCGAAGTCAGCGTTTCTTGGGGTATGTGAGTGACCACTATGTGGTGTAGAGTGGTCTGACGGGGGAAGTGTATATAAAAGCAGCGGGGCAGGGAAAGACGGAAGATATTCAGAGTGGGTTCATAACTTATATCATATTGTTTCCCCTACCATGCAAAGGAATAATTGTCATTGATTTTATAAAAAAGTGTATCTGCCAATTATACTTCAAACCAAAAGAAGATTGGTTTATCATTAGACCCAATAATTTAAAATTTCCGATTTATGTTCTAATAATATACAACTCTGGTAATACTAGAATAATATTACTTCAATTGCAGATACAAATATATTGATCCCAAACCAAGAAATAGAATCGGTATTTATGTAGCGAATACCATTTCAACATCAAACGATGTTTATATCCGAATATTAAATACGCATCATACTGATAAACTAGTATATGCAAACAACTTAAAATACAAGCCATTTTCAAACTATGATGTGGTTCAACCAAATAAAGAGACCAGAGAACAAACTGTCATGTCTCAATTTTCGAAAAATTTCACACCTCAATTCAAAACCCAGCTGAAAATGCTTTGTAGTATACTGATATATTTGGTCTGATAACAGAACCAATATCGGCTAATAATTTATACAAACAAAGATTACGATTAAAAGATGATGAGCCAGTATATATTAAAAATAATAGAAATCCTCATAGTCAAAAAGATGAAATTCAAGAACAAGTACAAAAATTGATCAATGATAAAATAGTGGAACCATCAGTATCGGAATACAATAGTCCATTTCTATTAGTACCGAAAAAATCTCTTCCAGGCTCAGATGAAAAGAAATGGCGATTATGGTCAAATCAATAAAAAACTGTTGTCTGATAAATTTCCACTCCCTAGAATTGATGACATTTTGGATCAACTAGGTCGAGCCAAATATTTTTCATGCCTTGACTTGATGTCAGGCTTTCACCAAATTGAACTTGAGAAGAGTTCAAGAGATATAACTTCATTTTCAACAACAAACGGTTCATATCGTTTTACGCGATTACCATTTGGACTGAAAATAGCGCCGAATTATTTTCAAAGAATGATGACTATTGCATTTTCTGGCCTTGAGCCAACGCAAGCATTTATCTATAAGGATGATTTAATAGTAATAGGTTGTTCCGAAAACCATATGATTAAAAACTTATCAGACTAAAACTACATCCAGAGAAATGTGCATTCTTTATGCGTGAAGTCACCTTTTTGGGACATAAATGTAATAAAAGTACTACTTAGCAGGAATTAGCAGCAATACATTGGGCAATAACCCACTTCAGACCTTATATCTATGGTGAACATTTTAAAGTCAAAACTGATCATAGACTAACATTTTTTATTTTCAAAATCCTGGCTCAAAATTGAGTCGTATGAGACTTGAATTGGAGGAATATAATTTTATAGTAGAGTATCTGAGAGGTAAAGACAACTATGTTGCTGATGTTATCAAGAATAACCATCAAAGAATTGAAAGATTTAACCGGAAATATTATGAAAGTCACTTCAAGATTACAAAGTAGACAAAACTCCTGCGCAGGAAAAACAAACAAATATGAAGTTTCAATGAACAACGTATACCAAGTCATCAATAATGACGAGGTGCGTAAGCTAGAGACATTGCAAGTTAAAAATAACATATGTTTCTTTAAACATGGAAAAAGGATTACTGCAAGATATGATATCGATGATTTATATACATGTAGGATATTTGTGTTTAGCACATTTGTTTATCTTAGTAATATTTTGATATTATAATAGTTTGCTTATTATATTTGGTATTTAATAAAAAGATGACTCGTGCCAACACTTCTTGATCTCCGGACATACGACGACTACACAACTTTGCCTTACTCCGGACACGACAACTTTCGACTTAACGATCTTTTTACTACACAACTTTCAACTCGCTTTGTTCTTCTTCGACTGCTCTATGCTTGTCCTATTTCCTTTTAACTACTTGCGCTAGTTAAGTCGTGGTCTGCTTTCCTCGGCTTTGATCAAGTTAATCTGTAGTTTCTCCGTGATTGTGGTGATGGTGTCGGCATATCTCGTTCCATTTGCCAGGATAGAGCAGTTGTCATATCTTACGATAAACGAACCGTTTACTATTCTTTCCGGTCCGCAGTTTGTTGTTATGTTGAGGTTTAATGCGTTGGTGATGATGAGTATTCCTTCCATTGGGCTGTAGATTTGCTGGTTCCTTGCGGTTTCCACCGTGTCGCATGTCGCTGGTTTGTTGTTGAGTAGGTTGTGGAGGAAGGGCTGGTTACCGGGGGTGGTGGGGGTTTCGCATACAAATTCGGAGTTTACTTTGATACATGGGTCTTGTACAATATTTAATTCTTCATTATCTTTTAGTATGTAGTTGGGTAGGTTTACTATCTGCGTACCGTTGAACGGTATTGCTATAATTCGGTACAGTTTATAATTTGTAATAGACAAAATTGGGATCTTAATTTCGAATGTTTGAGTATTATTATTAGTGCTAGTATGAAGTGATAATAATTCGTAAACCTCGTGGTCTGCTTTGATTTGTATTCCCTGTTTCGTTAGAGAGTTCCTGATTTTAACTATTTCGGGATTGGTTAGGATGTGTTTGGGGATTATTTTTAATTTTGCGAATAAAAGACTTTCCGCTATGCTAGTCAAATGAGCGTAGAGGAGGTCTAAGTTGATATTTAACCTGTGGATAAGACGGTCTAGCTCTAAGTCCCTTTGTTCTGTGTTTAGTTCTTTAAAAATTTTATTTTGATTTGAGTTCATGATTTCAGTCATTACCTCCTGTTCTCTATTAGTGTGTGTTGCTATTTCCCTGAATCGTTCTCTCCTCGTTGTTATTTAGGTTTGTTAGTTGCTTGTTTATTCTGTCCTCGTCATTGGCGTCCATGTTACCGCTTACTATTTTCACTATTGTCCCTAGACCGTTGATCAAGCCTCTTTTAGTTCTATCGCTATTGGTGTTGGGTAGCAGAGAGGCTAGCCTATGGTTGATGAGGTCAAGTTTCGCGAGTAGTAGGGATTTAAGGTTAGTGACCTCCGATTTGTTGGGGAGATCCCCTATGAGCTTGTGCAACCCTTTGGCTGCGCTCTCCTACTCGTTCAGGTGTATTATATGTTGTATCGTTGTGAATGCCGATACCGTTCTGGCTTTTCCTAGTTGGACTTTTATTATTGCTTGGTCGTTGGTCAGTGGTTCGAATGTCAATTCCTTGCCGTTGGTCATCGTCCATCTGTAATAGACGTCAGTTAAGTGTTTCTAGTTAGTCATTGGTGGTGTAGTATGCGCGGCCAATAAGCTTAGGTTAGTGACTCTAAATGTAAGATTCTGATAAGGGTATCAGCGCAACGAAATCCCAGGTCAAAAGGTCGGTAATAGAAGTTAACCAAAAACCATGACCTAGTGCACAAAAATATTTAGTGGAAGAATATAAAACCAATTGGTGGTGAGAAATAACAAGGAGCCCCAAAAATCCAAGTCCAACTAAAGGGAAGGAAGGGGAAAAAATTTAATTTAAGCCGCAGAAATAACTTAATCGGAACCCAAAATTTAAATTCCCAATACAGGGAAAAATAAGCAAAAAGGAGAACCCATGTGTAACTGTCCATGTCGGTGGTCATTTTGGTAAGGAAATCTTCCTAATCTTTTGTTTGTGTATTTTTTGGTTCCGCGTCGTGTGGATTCTATGTCCGCTGTCCCGTAGAACTGTATGTCTCGTGAAACGGGGTGTTATTTTATTCCTCCTGTTCTCCTTCCGGAAGACTGTGTTTCCGGTAGGTAAGGCGGGGGGTCCTCCCTCGTTTCGTTGGGTTTAGTCGTGCGCTTTAAAGCGATGTCTTCCAAGTGTTTTTTGACCTCTGGGTAGATTTTGGTTCGAAATTCATTGAGTTTATTCAGGAAGTCGTGTTCAGTGTTGAACTTGACTGTTTTTGTGAAAACGTGGGTACGACCGCTGAAGAGTTCGAACGGTGTTAGGTTCGTGCTCGAGTGGATCGCATTGTTGTATGTGACGACTGTCTCTGATAAGATTTCTTCATGGTCCAAGTCCAGTTCCCCCTCCTTCCTCTTTGCGAGGATGATTCGGTATATTTCCGTCGAGTTACTGCTTGACTGTTGAAAGGATGTCACGTGCACCTCTACGCCGTATTGCTCTAGGAAATCCGTGAAGAAGGTTCCCGCGAATTCGGCTCCTTGGTCGAATATGACCTTTTTGGGTATACCGAATTGGCAGAAGAATGTTTTAAATGCTTTGGTTACACTGATGGAATTTCTATTGGGTAGGGGGAATGCTTGCGCGAATCTAGAGAATTTGTCTATGATTGTGAGGTTGTAATTTTTATTGATTGTATAGATATCCGTATGCAGGATATCTAGTGGTTCGTTCGGGATTTCGGGCATTATGTAGGGTGGTCTCTGCGGGTGCCTGTCATACTTGAGTGTAAGGCATGTCTCGCAGTCCCGAATTGCCTGTGCGATGAGACTTTTTAAGTGGGGCACATAGATTTCCCTTTTTAGGTGGGCGTACATGTCGTCTATCCCTCGGTGGTTTTTGTTTACGTGAGTTGTTTTAATAAGTGATACTAATTCGCCGGTGCTTGAAGGTTCCTTAGGGAACGTTAAGCACCTGAGGATTTTATAGTTTTTAGTTCCTGTGAAATATTCGGAATAGGCCTTTCTAATTAATTCGAAAATTTCGTCGGTAGCGAACACGGTTCTAACTTTTCCTTTAAGATACCCGTAACTATCTCTACGGTAAAGAGAGGTTTGGAAATCTGTCTTCTGATTTTATTCTTGGATGGGACGCAGACCGTGCATGACGAGTCTTTTGAAACTGTAAGGGAGGCTTGCAAATTAAAAGCGTTGAGTGGGCTTTGGGACACCGGAATGTCTCCTGGTTCGCTCGGCATGGAAATGTTTATGTGGGTGTTTGGTTTCACCCTGCTCAGTGCGTCTGCAACGACGTTTGGGAACCCTTTTCGTGTTCCAATTCGTACGTGTATTCGCTCAAGGCATCTCGCCAGCGAATAAGTTTTGCGTTCTGGCCATTAAAATTCCTGAGTCCTAATAGGGTTTGTGGTCGGTAACTAGTGTGAATTTCCGACCGTAGAGGTATGGTCTGAAATATTTTACTGCCCACACAATTCCTAACATTTCCTTCTCTATCGTCGAGTAGCGAGTTTAAGCCTGGTTGAGGGTTCTGCTTGCGAAGCGTATTGGTCTGTCACAGGTTTTTGGTCCTTGCGACAGCACCGCTCCCAACGCGCCGTTACTCGCGGCTGTAGTTAAGGTGAAGGGTAAGGTAAAGTCTGGGTGTCTCAAAATTGGGTCGTTGACAAGGAGTGTCTTGCAGAATTCAAAGGCTTCGCGGAATTCGTTGTTGATTATTACCGACTTGCCACCTTTTAATTGATTGGTGAGCGGTTTAGTAATTCGCGCGAAATCTTTTATAAATTTCCTGTAATAGCCTATAAGTCCCAGGAAAGACTTAATTTGTCGACTGGTCTTGGGGCAGGGAAATCCTTTTATGGCCGCTATTTTATTAGGGTTCGGTTTGATTCCTTCCTGAGTGACTACGTGGCCCAAGAAGTCTATTTCCTTACGCAGGAAGTTCGACTTGGTGAGTTGGATCTTCAAATTCGCTGTACGGAGTTTTTGAAGGCGGAGCTTATGCCATTTAAATGTTTGTGGAGTGAAGCGGAGAATATTATGATATCGTCTAGGTAGACTAGGCAGATATCTCCTATTAGCGTGCCTAAGACGTTATCCATGACACGTTGAAATGTGCCGGGGTCGTTTCTCAGCCCGAAGGGCATTCTGGTAAATTCATAATGGCCGTTTTCGACCGAAAATGCTGTCTTAGCCCTATCTTCCGGGTTCATCTGAATTTGATGGAACCCACTTGCCAGGTCCAGAGTGGTGAAGTACTTGGCCCGGCCTAGGGGCCAGTCCTCGACAGGATTTCATTTATGTTTGGGATAGGGTATCGGTCGGCGATGGTTTTTTCGTTCAGTTTCCTGAAATCTATAACCAGTCGCCATTTCTTGTTGCCGTCCGAGTCGGTTTTCTTGGGTACTACCCAGACGGGTGCGCCCCAAGGTGAGTGACTATTTCGGATTATGTCTTGTTCTAGCATCTTTTTTATTTGGTTCCGTACTTCCTCTTTATGGATGTACGGGTACCTGAAAGTCTTTGCGTGTACCGGTGTATCGTCTGTCGTCGGAATGGAATGTATTCGAAAAGGTGAGGGTCTCCCTCTCGTCATAGAATAGCTCCCGGATTTTGGTTGCAGACCGCGAACAGTACTTGTCGCTCTTCTGAGTTTAGGTGCTCAGTTCGGATTTGGTCGATAGGCTGTTTGAATTGTTCGGTTGGGTCCGGCCCCAATGTCATGCTGTAAATTTGGTCGTATTCGTCCTCGTCATAGGGTGCAACTTCTATTGGTTGGTCTAAGCAAAGTGTTTGTTCGTCATGGGAGTTGTTTGTTACCTCGAGGTAGCTATGTCCGTCGATAGCAGTGTAAAGTCCGCCCGTGATAGTGAGGTCTTTATTGATGCTTACTGAATTGCAGAAAAAGTCTCCCTCGTCTATGTCTATTGGTAATTTAATTCGAGACTTGCTGTGGTGTGCGATGTGGAGTTCCTGCGTACCCCTGTTAATCTTTGTTATTATGTCGATTGAGGTGGATTGTGTCTCAAGTTTTAGGTTCTTGATATCAATCTTTGCCTTTAGTTTTGTGAGGACGTCTATGCCCAGGAGCCCATTGAAGTATGGGTGGAATTTGAAGAGTAGAAGGTTTATTTCGCCATGCTCTCCAAATTCCTTTGGCATGGGCAAGGTTGTTGCCGTTTTCAGTGTATAACTGTCCATGACAGTGGTTATTTTGATTTCTCGGTCGAGTGTGCGGCTTGATTCTTGCGGAATGATGGCTGGGTCAATGAAGGAGTATGAGGAACCGGTGTCGATAAGAAATTTTAGGGCCTGAGGGGGGTCAAATAGGTTCAGCGTTATGTAGGGTAGAGTCGAGCCATGCGTCATGTTACTTAGGTAGCCGACTTGTCGGTCGAGGCTCCTGGTTGAAAATTTACATTGTCGTCGATATTGTTAAAATTGGTTGGAGCCCTCGGAGGGGTCCGTTGCGTCGGTCCGGGTTGTCTTGTCTCGGGTCCGGTAGTCCTGCTCTGAAATTAATATTCCGGCCCCTATTGTCGTAGTTGCGGGATTCCCCTTGCCGGAAGGGGTTATCCCTCCGGTTATCCGGTCTGTAGTTGTTTTGAGAATAGTTGCGATATCGTTCGAAGCGTCCCCCTGCTCTGTACGGGGGTGTCCTGTTGCGGTCGAAATTGTTGTTGTAATTATTTTGTGGGCCTACTCTGTCTTTGGTACATGAAGCTTTGCTCTGCCTGGCACCATTCGTGGGCTTGTTCTATGGTCGACGGGTTCCTAGCCCGGATGACCGTCCTGAGCGGGTCGAGGATGCCTACTAGGAAGGCATTTAGGCAAATGCCGTCGTAAAGAGCTCTCCTCGATGCTGCACAGCCCCTTGTTCGGAATCGGTGGCCAATGTCAGCAGCTCGCTTCTCAATCTGGTAATTTCATGGAACAATTTCCCGAAGGGAAGACCGTCTGGCTGATTCTGTATTTCGGAGATTAAAAAAGGCTCCGATTTCTTGCATGCGTACATGCGTTTCAGGTTATCCGTGATGCTGTCCCATTCCAATTTTGTGTCCTGCATATTCAGGGCCTCGTCCGCCTTGCCTATAACCTTGTTCCTTAGTGTGCGTAACAGTAGCTGCCCATACGGAGTCTGATCAGTGCCCCTAATGAGCATAATCACTTCCTTCACGATCACTATGAATTTTTGTAGGGTCCCCGGTGCACCCTAGAAGGTTAGCAGTTGTTTTACAAAGGCTAGTATGTCTTGGGGATTCAGCGTCATGTTAATTGATGTATTCATTGAGGTGTTTAGTAGTGTGCTAGCGTTGGCCATGTTTATTACGTGGGGTGCCGGACTAGTCGTCCCCGATCCCCCTGATCCGTTTCCGGAGTCCATAACTATGATTTCTTCCTCCCTTATCTCTGGTAAACTGCTGCTACTTCTAAGGCCTAGCTTAGATTTTGTCTTATCCACGATTGTTTTTCTGGACATTTGCAAGGGTACTAGGAAGTTTGAGAGAATGATGTATATATGTATTGGTATAGGGGTTGTTGTACCCTGGTAAAATGTATATAGGAATATTGTGGTAATAAGGGTATAATAAAAAAATTTGAATTAGCAAAAAAAATATATAAGGTATAGAAATTTGTAAAAATATGTGTATAATGAATGTATGAATATGTTTAAAAATAATACGGATAATATATAGTTTTAAGGATGTAGCGTATTCTACTTCTTTCCCTTTTCCTTAAATTTTTTTTTGATATTTTTCTTGAGTACGTGTATCTTGTTTGCTTGTACTTATCGTTAGTGGGGTGCGTTGTCGATCCTAACGAATACGTTGGGATCTGTAATTTAATATTATTTATAAGTGTCTATAACATCAAGAAAATGTAACTATTAAAGCCGCCGGGCCAAGTGTCTCAATACAATGTTACTTTTAAGTGTTTTCCAGTGTACATTGTGCATCCTTAAGATTTGATTACTTGTATAATTTGCTTTTATGATCCGATGCGCAAAAGCCGCTTGTCGATTTTACTGAGTACAGCTAATGTTGTTATGGGACACCGTCCACAATGTAGCGGCCGGACGCTGCGGCGTGCATGCAAGTATATGCGCCCACATAAACAAGCTCAAGTGGTCGACTATCAAGTGCGGCTGCCGAGGGGAGGGGCTCCCTACGAACTGCTGTCGGTGCCAGTTTCCCCTTTCTTGCCTGGCACACAGAAAGAAATGATCGGCCGCACTTATATTCACAAATGCATTAATTAGGTGGCGGAGCACTGGCAATTATTAAGTGGTGGCATATAGGTTTCGTTATGCTTTCCTTTTTTTTTTCAGTGTGGCTATATTCACATATTTATGCGCGATGCATGAGCGGCTATCAAGGATTGATTGCCGTCTAAATATGTTTGTACAATTTTTCTTTGTGTAATATGCGAAATTATTTATTTTTTATTGTGGCACATATATTAGACGTTTACATGTTTTAATGCGCGATGCATTATGTAGCGACAGTCAGCGATTGATTGTTGCTAAAAATATGTTTGCATATTTTTTTCTTTGTGTAATATGCGAAATTATTTATTTTTTATTGTGGCACATATATTAGGCGTTTACATATTTCAATGCGCGATGCATTATGTAGCGGCCATCAGCGATTGATGGTCGTTTTAATATATATTTACTAATATGCTTTTAGATTTGCGTGTGTAATGCACAATTGTTAATGCCGTTTATTTTGCTTCCGCACACTGTTATTTGCTGATTTTGCATATTTGCTCTTGTGTATAAAGGTATTTATGTATGTTTGGAGTCGGTTCTTTTTCTTTTAAGCGCACGGAATTTACAATTCGTTTGGATGCACTGCATTATTTTTAATTTCGTTTCTTTTCTTTTTATTATTATTTTTTTTTTTTTTTGCATTTGCATTCACTTATTGAAGTCACTTGGCCGGCTGCTTACCTGCATTACAGTATAATATTTAATAATATTCCGGTGATCTTCATATCCTTCTTCTTCTGGATGCTCTGGATCTCCTTTAGGTTCCTTTTCCGGCTGCGCCAGTTAAGTCGTGTACTTTGATTCTGCTTCCTTTTAGTTTCCTTTTGGATTTATCGCGAGGAGGATTTTATGATATTGAAGTAAGTCGCTCGAAGTTCGGTAACAGAATGAATTTTATTTCAGAATAATCTTTTCTCTTAGCCTAGCGTACAATTCTTTCTGTGCTGCGAAACCCCTTACGTTAGCGCTTTTCGCCCGGATGCCCCTTCCAGTGCTTCGGTTTGGTTCTTGGAATCCTGACTCCGCTGATCCAGTGTGGGTTGATGACTTCGCTGCGGTGTGTGTCCGGGTTGAGTGTCTCATAAGTAGGCCGCTGCCCGTGGGGGTTTCGGGGGAGGTGAAGGCATGCTTGTGCCGTCACCGATAGCTCGCTCACGACGCTACCCTTTTCAATGATTATCGATCATCGAATATCGATAACTATCGTTACATACACATGGAGTTCTTGATTTAGATCAATTTTTCCAAAGGCTTGAAATGCAGGCCGGTATATATAAAATAAGTTATCTCAAAATGGCACCGTGGGAAAATATCTTTGAATACGTTTCAATATATAATTTTAAGCAAAAGGGCAATCAAATATAAAAAAAAATTAAGAGTGGCGCTACTCAACCCAGTGACCTTAATAAACAATGAAAAAGAAAAAAAGCAATTTTGTCTACACTACATGATGATCCATTACAAGGAGGTCATATAGGCATTGCAAAAACCTTGGCCAAGGTCAAAAGACATTTTTGGAAAGGTATGTCTAAACAAATAACAGACTACATTAAAAAATCTCAAAAATGCTAAAAAGCGAAAATAACAACGCATACAAAGACCCCAATGACTTTAACTGAAACCCCTGATCATGCTTTAGACAGAGTGATAGTGGACACTATAGGTCCTCTACCAAAGTCGGAAAATGGCAACGAATATGCAGTCACTCTCATTTGTGACTTAACTAAATATTTAGTTGCAATACCCATACCGAACAAAAGCGCAACAACAGTCGCTAAAGCAATTTTCGAATCTTTAATTATTACTTCCAATGAAGACGTTCATTACGGACATGGGTACAGAGTATAAGAATTCAATCATTACAGACCTTTGCAAATACCTATAAATTAAAAATATAACGTCTACCGCTCACCACCATCAAACAGTAGGTGCAGTCGAAGGAAGTCATAGAACTATAAATGAATACATACGACCTTACATATCGGTTGATAAAACTAATTGGGATGTATGGCTTCATTATTTCATCTATTGATTTAATACAACCCCTGCTATGGTACATAATTATTATCCATATGAACTTGTTTTTGGTAGAACAAATGATTTACCCAGAAATTTCACTAATATAACTAGCATATAACCAATAAAATAAAAAACAAATAGTACATAAAGATCGACTAAAATTCTTTTATTTAAAAAGCATTGTAATAATGGAAAAAATACAATTTAAGATGTCAAAAAGAAAAAAAAAAAAAAAAACTAAAAAAAATAATAATAATAATAGAATAAAATAACTACACTATGTTACGTTATTTTTAAAAGGAGGGAGATGTGGTATGCGTACATATGTATTTAGAGTACATATTTACATAGAGTATAATGTATTCTCGCGTTACCCGACTCTGCATTCCCAAATGGGTGGCAACAAAGTATTTGTTGGGCCCTCTAGCTCTCTAGCTGTCGAGGGGCTTTGGCGGGGGACCGCCGAGGGTAAATGCTGAGGCGGTAACTCCTCCCCCCTCAGACTGAACTACCGACCATAGTGGGGATATAGTTGCTGCTACCCTAGCAGGTGAAGCGATGGTAGGAGTGAAGGTGGCCTGTGGTGTAGTCTCTGGTGTGTAAATTGTTGTCTTCTGTGGGAACCATGCCACGACATATACTACTATCAGTAGTATCCCAAGCATCGAGTAAGTTGTTGTCCTATAGATCGTGGTTCCCCATCGTATTTTGTTGATCTGTATTTTGGTTTCGAGATCCTCCATTCTTAACTCGTGTATCCCTAACTCTTGGGTTGTCCTGTCCCGCTTGATCGTCTCTATCCGCGGTATGTCTAGCTTCAATCGCGCTTCGCCAAGCATCTCCACTGCTTCATATTGGACGTTGTTCACCATTGCCTTGCAATGGCTAAATTTTATTAACGCAGATCCATTCAACGTCTTCTCTGGTCCGCAATCCGTTTGTATTTTCACGTTTTCTCCATTAAATATCGCGATGTACCCAGCTTCTGGTTCGAAAATCGGGGTGATGAATCCTACATCCTTCGTCTCGCATTCCGCCTCCATTCCACCTATTAGCCTTCTTATACATTTTTCGTTAGCTTGTTTTACAATCTTATCGTTCTTACATATATATAGTAAAATTGTAGTTTTATTTTTTTGAGTCGAACTAATATCCCGTCAGTTGACTAAGAACAACGCCAAGAAATAAAAAAAATAGTTTTTAGGAGAAATAGTTTCACGACTTTATTCTTTGGATCTCAGCTTAAGACTAAAAATCAAATGCAAATTGGATTGAGGAGAAGCCTCAGTATTTGAACAATATTTGTATTTCGGGAGAGCCCCGCTCTTGGGTTCTTAGGATTAGGAAGTGTTGAAAGAGGGGCAGTCAAATCTGCTTAGGTCAGGCTTTAGGATGTTTACAAGAACGGCTGCGCTGCCCAAGATAAACGAATGCTCCGCAGCTGGGATACATTATGGAAAATTACTAGAGTGCATTACTGTTTTCTATGAAATAATAGAAGTGGCTGTTTTGGACCACCCAAATACGTCACTATATATATTCTTTATAAACTGACATTTTTCCTTATAATAATACATTTCGTCTGCGTGAATCGCTAAATAATTTGGTGTTATTACAAATTCTGTGTTGTTTATTGGGAGTGCGATTATTCTTCGCAACGAAAATATATCCTTCTTAAAAATAGGTAATCTAACTGAACATATTATATCCGTTCTGTTCATTATGGCTCTTAGGTCTAAGAATCCGTACATGTGTTCTTCTGAACTTAAATGTACACCCTGATCTTCTAGATCTTGCATACATTTGGTTGCTTCTTGCCTGTCGAATATGAATCTTGAAATTACACCTAACTTAGTCAATAATGAGCTCTCGGCAACATCATTTAAGTTTAACCTTAGCATATCAATCGTTAATGAAATTCTATTGATCTATTCTATTGTATTCTAATCTATAAATCCTTTTGTCTTCCTAAATGAATGTCTTGCTTATTCCGTTTCTATAACTATTTATGAATGTATTGACCTTGCTTGCTCTTCATTTATGTATCTTGTCAAATTCCTGAACATAATGCCAACCTTGCTACTTGTCTTTTCCTGCGAACTCATGCTTTCTCTTAATCTCTCTTCCTCTTCTTTCATTTTCTTATTTCTTCCCCTATTCTTTATAACGTCTTCTGCATCTAAATTTCCTGTTACCGATTTAATAACTGATCCTAATCCATTGATTAATCCCCTTACTTTCCTGCGGTTGGGACATATGCTTTCTTGCTTTCTAATCTTGTTTTTATCATCTGCATTTTGTTCTGCAGTGACTTAACTAGGTCTCTGGTTTCGGCTTCTTCTACAAAATCTCTAAGTGTATTTTCCATTCTCTCTATCGTTTCTTGATATTCCTGTAACCTTACAATATGGATGAATTTCTTATGAGTCTGAATTACCCTTGCTGCTCCCGTTGTATTTGAGCTAACGGTTCATTCCCTTTCAACGGTATGACTTCAAACTTGTTCTCTTCAATTCTTCTCAACTTTTGCCTTTCTACCCTTTCTTTCACTTTTGATAAACTTAGGCTTGAAACGCATTGATTTTCTGCAAATAATTGTTCATTATTGAAAGTCACGTTATTCAGAAAATCCTGCGTTCTGTCAGTAAGAGTTCCTGAGGCGTCAGTTTCGTTGCTGAATGGATGGCGTTATTGTACGTTATAAACGCTTCGCTCAGTATCTCTTCGTGTCGGAGTTCTAACTTCCCTGCCTTCTTGCTCTCTATAATTAACCGGTATATTTCCGTTATTGTTGAGTGCAGTCTTTCGACCGTGGAGTTACTCGACGACTGCTGGAAGATGTTGTATGCAGTTCGAGTTCGTACTGCCTACAAAAATCCTTAAAGAGGTTTGACGAGAACTGGAATCCCTGGTCACAGACTACCTTCTTGCGTATTCCAAACAGGGACCATAAGTTTTTCATTGCCTTGACAATTTTAATACTTTCCTTGGCTGGAATAGTTACTCCCCATGCATATTCGAAAATTTGTCAATAATCGTGAAAACGTTTTTCTTATTGACAAAATATAAGTCTATATGCACTATCTCTAAAGGTCTGTCCGGAGTTTCCGTCACACTGTATTTGATCTTGTGAGGCTTTCTGTCGTGTTTTTGAGTTTGACAGCGATCGCAATTGTTAATTGTTTGCTGTTTCATATGAGGGAAAACATTTCCTTTTTAAATGAGCTATTGTTTCTTCTTCCCCTGTGGTTACTCTTGAGGTGATAATCCTTTACGACTTCCTCTTGTGGTCTCTCTCAATTATATCCGGCATCAAGACTGTGCATCTTAATGCCCTATACAATCTACTATACGCGAAATATTTGCAGTATACCTCTTGGATGGTCAGGACTAACTCCTCCGGTATGAGCAATGCTACCGTTCTCTTAAGTTTCAAAATTTCCTTGAGTTTAAGGCCAATTGACTCATCGTCAATGTTATTTTCTGTCCATGTTATCCGAATTGTTCCTAAATGGGACTTGCTTCCCTACTT